>NC_079515.1:35761948-35856006 GCF_000801105.2 Raphanus sativus | reverse complement strand
AAATAGAACATATTTATGTTAAAAATATAATATGACAGAGCGGCTTAACATTAGCAGACTGTATACTACATGTATAAAAATTAACATATCTTTCATTTTTGTAGATATAATAATATATTGTGTAAAAATGAATAAACATAGAAAATACTGCTAAAAAGAAAGTCAACTTTGAAAAACAGGTAAAAATTTAACATCAATTAAATAAAAAATAATTGTCAAATATTTTTTCATGCACATATTAATATGTTTAATAACTAAATGAAAATACAATAAACTAAATATATAATAAGAAGCAACAAATACGTACGACGGTTTAAACAGTTGATTATTTACAACATGCAAACTATACATTTTTGTATTTGAAATAGCTTTGTAAATATTTAAATATATGATTAAAATTAAAAATATATACTACTAATGATCTAAATAAATATATTTACATATAAAAATGAAAATAATACCCGCACGGTTGTGCGGGTCGAGATCTAGTGATGGTTAATTTTGAAAAACCAGTTTGCTTATCCTTTTCTCTTACTCTAATCTTTTTTTTTTTGTAGATGATTGGTGAGTCGCTCTACCCTTTGGTGGAATTACTCGTGCCATTGTTTGCACCAAAAATCACAGGAATGCTTCTTGAACTACCTCAAGCCGAAATCTTTCGGTGCTTAGAATCACCAGAAGCCCTCAAGGAGAAGATTAACGAGGCAATTGTTGTTTTAATGGACTGTTATCCCAAAGAGATGAATCTAGACGAGCAGGAATCTAAAAAGTTCCGAGCAGCCATGCTCTCGTCTAAGCTTTGATGTGTTTTGTGGCTGTTTTATTTATGTTTCATGCTGCATTTTGAATCCTCATTTCTGTTTCAAATAAAACCTCATTTCTGTTTCAAATAAAAACTTAAGATTCTATCATTATTGGTAATGTACTCAATGTTTTAGTGAAAAAATGTTAATGCTAAACCAACCATAAACACAAAACAGGACCAACCATAAACACAAATGCAAAGGCTAAACAAACCATAAAAACAAAACAAAAAAAAATATTTATCTATAAAAAATTCTTAACAGACATTCAATAGTATGAAATATACATTTACTATAAGGTCTGATAAGATCATTTAACATATATGCATAATACATATACTTGAAATAATGTCAGACAAAATGTCTTTTCAAAAATCGGATTTGTTCTTACAAAAAACGTAATTAGATAATGATGAGAAATGCCTTTCACATATGTCAGATTTGTTTTTTTTACAAAATTACCACCACCAAGTAATTACTAAATCAAGTAAAGGTATATATACCAATCAGATGTTCAAAAACCCTAACACGCCTTTCGTCTCTCAAATCTGCCGCCGCCGCCATCGTTCGATCCTCCTGGTATTGCTCTCTCCCTTCCTCTGATCCACTAAATCGTGTTATTTGTGTATCACAGCTTCAAGCATTTATAGTTTCATAATCGAAAGTTGAAGACTTTGTTTTGTAATCATAGAATTCGATTGTTGTGTTTTGACAGTAATGGATTCGAGTTACTCAGATTCTCGTCCTTATGTTGTTTGGAACCAAACCCAGATGGTTGATTCAACGAACAACGAGCTGTCTGAATCACAGACAATGCCACAGTTAAAAAGGCCAAGACTTGCTGCTGATGATAACAACAACACTTCTTGGGGGATGGTTCCATCTTCAAACCCTCCTCCTCCTCCTCCTATGAACAAAGGGACTGCCAACATCTTCTACAAGACGAGGATGTGTGTCAAGTTCAAGTCAGGGGCTTGTAGGAACGGAGAGCTTTGCAACTTTGCTCACGGGATGGAGGATTTGAGACAACCTCCATCTAACTGGCAGGAGATTGTTGGGCCTCCTGTGCAGGACAGGGAGAAGGATAGGGAAAGGGAGAGGGAAAGGGAGAGACTTTCTTCGGTTTCCTCCGCTGGGGATAGTAACTGGGAAGATGATCAGAAGATTATCTTGAGGATGAAGCTCTGCAGGAAGTTTTGTTTCGGTGAGGAGTGTCCTTATGGGGACAGGTGCAATTTCATCCACGAGGATCTTTCTAAGTTCCGTGAGGAGAACGGGAAGCTGAGGGAGAGTTTGGCTATAAGTGTTGTTGATCCAATGTCTGTTGAGAATGGTGTTGCAGCTTCTCATCAAGTTGAAGTGAATAGACAAGGAGGCATCCCTGTACCTGCTGCACCTATGATCAATGGTGGTGGTGGTGGTGTCAAGACTGTGTTTTGGAAGACTAGGCTATGTGGGAAGTTTGAGAAGGGTCAGTGTCCTTTTGGTGATAACTGTCACTTTGCTCATGGCCAAGCAGGTACGTTATTATAATCGTTGCTAATACCATCCCTTTTGATAGTCCTTTTGATGATTCTTGTGTTTCTGATTGCAGAGCTGCTGCAACACTCTGTTGGAAGAGTTGAAGGAGAAGCTATGAACGCAGTAGCAGCAGCGTCTGTGAGTAAACAAACGGTGGTGCCTGCAAACGAACCGTTTGCAATGAAACCAATTGCACAAGTGACAGCAGACTCTTCTGGTCTTAACGATGAAGGGCGGCGAAAGAAGTGTTTGCTCAAGTGGAGCGACTCCAAGAAGATTAATCGAATCTATGGAGACTGGATCGATGATTTACCGGTTGGGCAGAAGTCGACAAAACCAGTAGAGAGTTAAAAGAGTCTTCTAGTCTTGGTTCCCACTTGGCTTTGTCTTTGATGATCAAAGGTGAATAAAAGCTTTGGTCGAAAATTTTGAGTAGTAATAATCTTTTTTGTGTGGTTACATAAAGCAATTCTTTGATTAGCTATCTTCTTGATGAAGAACATATACATAGCTTAGCATTTCCCTTTCATTTTAATATTTGATTACACGTGGTTTGTATCACTATCTTCATCTTCATTTGTTTACTGTTTTACAAAATAAATTAGTATAATAAAGGCAGTGCCTTACCCAATAGACCATTGGTTCATTATTCATATTATCGGAACCAAATGTGAATGTTGTTTAGTTAGTTTCTTGGTGTGAGCCTTTGATTTCATACTGTTTTCTTTTCTTAGTTTTGGTAGATGAGATTTTCTTGAAACCTTTGACAAATAATTTACGGTTTCTAACGAGTAGACTATAGATGATGAACAAATAATATTATATAACGCAGAACAAATATATAATATATGGACTGGTAAAGTAACTCTCACAGAAGTAGCCATAACTAGCTTTAAATGTTCTACGCCTTCTTGAGAAAAACTTGATTTCTTCTAAGTTCCAGTGATGAGTTTGTGATTTGCTTTTGGCATTAAGGCCCGTATGGTTCGTCCAGGAATTGGAATTAGACATAAAAGAGCTTGAAAATTTATAAATGAGAAGCTAGAATTTGTTAGTGTTAATTAAACTCTCCTTCGAAAGATATGTGAATTTTATGGCGAAAAAGGTGTAGTAGAGCTTTTTTTGAAAGATGAAGCAATGAATTTTTAAACCACATTAAGTAATAGAGATTCATCTACTTTTTGTGGTGTATCAAAAAAAACTTATGCACCGAATGGAGCTTCTTGAGAAAGATCATGAGACAAAGAAACCCATAACAACAATTTCAGGCCAACTGACACTAAGGAGACATAAGAACAATCTGCACATGAGGATCTAATTGACACGAAGAGAAAGATTCAAAGTTTTGTGGGAACTCTCTTTTTAAGAGACCCATCTCACTATTTCTTATATCTTTTTTATTATTTTTCTTATTTTATTTTTGAGAAATTCACTGAGAGATCCTCAATGAAACTCCAAAACTCTAGACTTCCGATAAAACTTGCATCTTATAATTTGTAAGAAATTATATTTTCTGGAAATCAAATCCTAAACCTCAGTCTAGAAGCCTTTAAAAACTTGACTCAAATAAGTAAAATACATTTCAATTGGAATAGCAACATGTAGAAATTACTCGACTCGATACTTTCTTTAGCTTACAAATAACATCACACTTTAAAAACAATCACGTGGGAGTATTTGTCACACATCACATTCATTGATAACCTACAAATGATTATAAATGTAATATTGATTTGGTCTTCATGACGGTTAGTAAATTTTAGAGGAGAAATACGTTTCGAAAAGAAAGAAAGACCATACTGTCTTCATTTTGTATATAAAGCAACAATTTGTTTGTGTACACCATGATAAATAAGAAAATTTCATATTTTACTGTTTTGTTTTAAATGACAAAGATACAACCTAAGAAAGATTCGATCACATAACAGAAGAATATTAGTTCTCCATCATTTTCTTCCAATTTGAATTATTATTTTTCTACAGTCGAATCAACCACAATATTTTGGTTGAATGTTGATAAAATCATAACCATGTTTAACCATGTTAACCACAATTGTTGTCTTCGATTATTGGTCTTTTGTTTACACGGTTGAATGAATGCACAAGCTTTGAGCTAAAATATAGTTATGACAAAACTGAAATATTCATTTGAAAAAGACTAAAAACCTGACAAACGACAACCATAATTAGGCACAAAGTGAGTCGTATAAATTTAAAGTTTCCAAAGCATCCATTATATATGAAAGAAATGTTTTGATTATCATCAAAGTGCCTGCTATTTCTTCCATTGTTTTCTTTTCTTAAATAAATAGTATAGATATTTCTTAATGAGTTTGTTTCTACATGGTTATCACAGAAATTATTTTATACAAGCATATAAATAAATAAGTGAAAGATTTAAATTCTTATTTTATAAGTTTGATCGTGATGATTGATAGCAAAACAAAGATAAGTACTCAAAATCTCAAAATTGATGACTCAAACTAAAAGTTGTTGCTATATTTTGGATTTCAATGTAAAAATAGCACAGATAAAGTAATAATAAGAACAACATAAATAACATGATTTCGATACTATGTAATGAAAGAAGATAATTTTAAAATATCTTACATATTTTTGATTTTTGGATATTAAATCTAAAATAATTAATATATTTAAGTTTATAAATCTGATTCAGGTATATCCGGATATGTGAAATATTTTGGTTCTTAATGGCTTCAGTTCTAGTTAGTATCAAAGTTTTTAACCAGTTCGGTTAGATATTTAACCAGTTTGGTTTGGTCCAGTACTAGTACTAATTAAAATCTGAAAAACTTTTGCGGCCGAAGCGTAAAGGAAAAAGCTTTGATTTTTTTGGGTAGAAAGAGAGAGAGCAAACACATATTGATCGGTTGATCTTTCCAATCATAGAGAGAATATCGATTTTCCAATCTTTTCGAACACAGCTTGACTGTCTCCGTCGATGAAGATCCCCACCATGGAGTCATCGGCATGTACCTCTTCCATTGTCACCGGTTCTACAACTACAGGAATGGTTTTCTTTACATGGTTCAGTTCCAACACAGCCATCGCGGGCACACTATCCGGGTCACCCAATCACGTCCCGCTGATCCTATCGCTGCTACTTACTGCCGCAGATTGTACCACTGCAACACAAGGTAAATCCCTGTATATTTGAGAAGCATTTTGGTAAAGAATAATGATGACTACGTTTGTTTATGAGAAATAATGTTTCACATTTTATTCCAATTATATGAAAAGTAAGATATTAACCTAAAAATTATGTGAACTTGATATTATGGTGTAAGAGCCATTTATAAATGTATTGTATGCTTTTGATCACAAATATTGTTTATTATTCCTTTTTATAATATTCAAACAACTTTAAATGTAAGTTTTAAAGTATAATATAAGGTGGCATTTTAGTCTGATTTAAAGTATATTTTTCATTACAATCTTTATTGTCATAAATACTATTCTTACTTTATATATTTTTTTATTTCCCTTATTTGTGTAATGACTAATTGAAGTGTCTACAATTAAGTTAATCAAATTTAGTGAAATTTTTAAATCTGATAAAATTTAGGAATTGAGTTTGAAATAAATTGAGGTGTCTTGGATTTTTTTTTACAAAAAAGAAACTATGGTTTAGTGAGGAAACTTTGATGCTTTTGCAGCCTGAAGACTTTTGTTACTTAATGCCCATCGAGTTTGTGTCTTACGTCATCGGTTTAAGAATGATATATATGTTTGTTGTTGGCCTTTGTTCCAAATACAGAGGAAGCTACCTTCACCTGGATTTATGGTTTTGGAAGTTGTTCTTACTGATACAATCCCTGCAAACTCTACTTCTGAAACAGCTTCCAAGAAACTTCAGCAGCTAATTCTTCCCATGTCGAGAGCGTGTCACACCGTTTCCAGGACCCACCCAGTAAAGAACCAGAGAGCCCTGATAAGGACGATGTGTTCTGTGATAACGAAGCAGACTCAACTGACCCGACCAAAACCCCAGAATCCAAACAGAACACAGATGATGACACCTCTGGTCTGGCTCGTGCCACCACCGAAAAAGTGTCTATTTCTGGAAACAAGGGATCATCACAGCCGGTGCCAGGAACGTTTAGCAAGGCTGAAGCTACAGAGAACTCTGCTGGGTCTGGGATCAACGTGTCAAGGTCAGAGAATTAGTGAGTTTAAGGTCATGGCGGCTGAAGCATCTGTGTTCTCGTTTGGAGATGAGGACGACTATGAAAGCGACTGAAGAATGATGAACAAAAAGAAGGCAGGTGAGTGTACACGTACATAAAAACAGGAGAATGTTATATCAATCAATCAGATGATGGAACCGAACCTATTCATTGCGTTAGTGGTTTCGTGTTATGATGTTAAAATGCCTAGAGGCCTTTTTTGGCGCTTTTTTCGTACTATTGCTGTTGCACAAAACTTTAAGTTGGCTGTTTGTTGGGAAAATGGTCACTGAAATCTCAAACTTTCAAATTATGACCAAAAAAGCATGAACTTTTATAGAAACCATCTTAACATCCAAGTTGTATTAATCTTTGTTTTTAAATCACAAACTTCCTTTGAGTATACCAAAATTAGGCATAACCTTAAACAAGTGGCCAATTTGGCTGGAAAACCATAAAACAAAAATTAATTAAGAAACAATGCAAAAGATAAGTTAATTAGCTAGTTGGACAGAGGAGGATAAACGAAATTACGCACTTAACCCGTTGCCATATCCGAGTAGTGTAGAGATATTCAACATCAGAAAAACCCAGAAAACAGAACAGTTCACCATCCTCATCATCATCATAGAAAACAAATATCATTGTAAACGCATAACTCAAAACAAATCAAATAAGAGAAACAAAAGAATAAATAACAAATTAGAAAAATCGAAGATGTTAGCAAGGCCATGAAAAAACACATCAGTACAATCTGTTCAACGAACATCATCAAGATTAGAAGAATCAGATTTGTTGTCTTATCTTTTCCCATGTTTATAAACAAATCCCAATAACTTAATCTTTAATACATGAGTGATCACACTTCCAGATCCATTTTTTTAGAAGCTCTTTTACCAAATTTGATCCGCACTCATCATCCACAGCCACCGCCACACCGCCACTGACGTCTCCGCAATCTCCTCTCTTTTCTCGCTTCCACTTCCGGCTTCTGAGACAATTCCTCCGGCAACAGCTTCGTTAATTTTAATCGCTTGGTCGGAGGTGACAGCACGTTGCTAATATGGTGGTTGTCTTTCTTTATGGCCATAATTATTAGCTAGGATTTTCGTGCGAGGTGATAGAACAAAGATGGGGTAAATATATACAAGGGTAAAGGTGTATTTATGAAAAATGTACAGTACGATAGCCATATACCTAATATAACTTTTTTTTATAGTTATCTGATGCAATTGCCCTAAACAAGTTAACTAAACATTAAAACACCGTTACATGGTTGCACATTTTGTTGGAGTATAAACAAAACTACAGTAAATAAATTAATAATGTTTTTTTGGTGCGAATGTTAAATAAATAAATAATTGAAAAGTGTAAAGTGTAAACTATTTTTAAAAATTTTGTTTACATTTTTTAATATTTATTTATTTTTTTAAAACTTAAATCCCACCCTCAAAACTTTTATTTTAAAAAAAATAAAATCTAAATTAGTTAATTTTATGGGTTTAATTTGATAGTTAAAATCTGATTTACAAAAAAAAACTTTTGTGGCCGAAGCTAAATGAAAAAGCTTTGATACTTTGGGGGTAGAAAGACGATTGAGATATTTCGAATCAGAGAAAGAGAGAGTATCGATTGGTTGAATCATTAATGCGGAAGAACCCTGGCTGATAATTGGCGCTATGGGAGATTCCGCGTCTTCTTCATATGTTCACAAATCTCTTGGTGGTGGCTCAGGCGAGTCTCTTTCCCTCACCATTCGTAATCGTCTTCCCCTCATGTCAACCATAGCCTAATTCAATGTTATCGCTTGCCGTATTCCTGGATTGGTCGATTTATTACGTGTTAGGGTTTTTTTGTTCGATTGTTTTTTTTTCTTTTGCCCATTTGAACAAAGTTTATTTTATTGTTACGTGTTGATCTTCTTGGTGAAAATGCAGTTGCTGATGTGCTGCTATGGAGAAACCAGAGTGGTGCAATCATTTTGCTAGTCTCTTCCACTGGGTTTTGGTTTCTGTTCGAGAGAGCTGGTTACAATCTCTTGTCTTTCGTCTCCAATGTTCTGCTTCTTCTTGTCGCCATCCTCTTCTTATGGGCCAAGTCTGCTTCTCTACTCAACCGGTATCATCTCTGCTGCATTGTTGGTTTTTTTCTTTTTGGGTTTGATGGTAGAGACTAGAGAGCATGCGTTAACTATGCTATGAGACCTCATGTATATATCACCTGATGATTTTGTTTTCAGACCTCTACCACCAGTTCCTAATATGGAAATCCCTGAGGGGTTTGCAAACAAGGCTGCTGATGGTATCCTGGTTTTGATCAATCATGTACTCTCTGTTGCAAGTGATATCACCATTGCTAGAAATCCAATTCGTCTCCTTCAGGTTATTATATGTCTAGTGACATAACTTGGCTAAAAAACTATTTTTGCTTGTTTCCTATTGAATCTGGATTTTAGTCTAAATCAATTCTCTTATGTGAAATAGGTTTCATTCGTCTTGTGGGCTATATCCTATGTTGGGACCTTAATCAACTCCCTCACTCTTGTCTACATTGGTGAGCGTTTATTTTAGTCTGACTTTTTTTTTCTCATGTATAATCTCTGGATCTATCTAGGTCTTCAATCATGCATCTCTGTTTTTCTCTTGCAGTGATTCTTCTCAGTCTTTCTCTTCCTGTTGTGTACGAGAAGTACCAAGAGCACATTGATGATAAACTGAACTCGACTTCTAAAGTCATTCGGAATATCTCAAGGAAGATTCCCATACCCGTGAGCAAAGAAAAGAAGTATCAGTAGGGTAGTGTGTAAGTAAAGTAAGCCTTTTCATCTGAAAAAAAAATTAACTAAACGTTTATAGTCATGACTTGTCCAAAGCTAGTTCAGGTGATCGCTGTGTTACTGAAACGTTGCATATATTTTCAGTAGCTGCAGGTGAAAGAAAATGCCGATTTGTTCACCAGACTAATTACAGCAGCTTTTAGCACGCAAGAAAGAGTCATTCATACTGGATTGCTTGCTACAGGAGGATGATCAAGCTGCAGAAGAAAAAAAAAGTGAATCGCAGTACAGATTTTTTGTTCATTTCTTTCTTGTTTGGCTTACTAGGTTTTTTTTCACCAACTTCTTCTTTGTCTGCTCTGTTCTAGATTCATGAGTTTTTGTTTTTGTGTATCTTTTACTGAAAACGTTTGGTCTTTTTTGTTTACACGGAAATGATTTGTGGTAGTTTTGCTTGGAATCGAGAAAGATAATTTGAGTGGCAATTCGATCATAATTGCTGATTTAAATATTATAGTAAAAAAAATTAAAATGTATATGCTCTCTGTTTTGAAATGATAATTTTCTGTATAAATCGTATAACTTTAAAAAAATATTAAATAAAAATTATTTAAAATAGTTCTTCACAAAATGATGTACTTAATTTAATTTTACTGAGGAAAAAGATGAAAATACATCATTTAAGATTATATTTTAAAATAATTTGCAATAGTACCTAAAAAATTACTAATATTTTATCAAACTTTAATTCTAAAACAATTTAATACAAATGTTTCTTTGTGTCATCTGTATTTTAGTAGTAACAATGCTAGCTTGAACGTTGACAAGTAATATTATTAAGTTGTAATTTTTTTTTATTTTTTATTTGTAATGAAGTGCTTCAAAGTCGACCACGCAGTGAAGATATGGGCAAAGTGGACAAAGAATCTGGCGCAATCTAACCACAACATATTAAAACCCCACAAAACCCAAAATCCATATCTCTCTACTCTGTTTGTTGTTGCCGACGATACGTACACCTCTGCTTACATTCTTCCAAGATTCCCGCCACCACTGATGGCGACACCTCTTGGTCTATCATCCCTCTTCTCCTCGAGGCTGTCCACAACTCCCTCTCTCTTCCCCATCAACCGTAAAGAATTCAACCGGCGTCGTATCATCCTCGTCACTGCCGGAGGAGGAAAACCGACGATCCTCGTGGCGGAGAAGCTCGGCCAGGCGGGGATAGACCTGCTGAAGAAGCACGCCAACGTGGACTGCTCTTACGATCTGAGCGTCGAGGAGCTCTGCACGAAGATCTCGCTGTGCGATGCCTTGATCGTGAGGAGCGGCACCAAGGTCGGGAGAGACGTGTTCGAGTCGTCTCGCGGGAGGCTTAAGGTTGTTGGACGCGCTGGCGTTGGCATCGATAACGTTGATTTGGCCGCGGCGACTGAGTACGGGTGTTTGGTTGTGAATGCTCCCACTGCTAACACGGTTGCTGCTGCTGAGCATGGGATCGCGCTTTTAACCGCCATGGCTAGAAATGTAGCTCAAGCCGATGCTTCTATCAAAGCTGGTCAGTTCTCGGTTATAAAATATTGTTTTACCAGATATAGTTAGACCATGATTAACTGAGTTCTTAGCGGAATTTAGTTCTTAATTTTAACAAAGGAAAAGATTAAGAACCGGTTCTTAATTCTGCTAAGAACACATCCCTAAGAATCACCATTAATCATGTTCTTAGCTCAACTAGAAATGACTTTGGGCTATTATGTCAGAGGTCTCCGGTTCGAGTGACTGTTGAGACGAAACAATATTATTTTGTGCGGTTTCATTGTTTCGGCTCAAAACTTTATTATATTTTTAAAAAATGGATGTGTTTAATGGTTAATGCAGGGAAGTGGATGAGAAGCAAATATGTTGGTGTTTCACTTGTGGGGAAGACTCTAGCAGTTCTTGGATTCGGTAAAGTTGGATCAGAGGTTGCTAGGCGAGCCAGAGGGCTCGGGATGCATGTCATCACACACGATCCTTACGCACCAGCTGATCGTGCACGAGCCATTGGTGTTGAGCTAGTTAGCTTTGAAGTAGCTATTTCGACTGCAGACTTCATCTCCTTGCATCTTCCCCTCACCGCTGCTACGTCCAAGATGCTGAATGACGAGACCTTTGCGAGGATGAAGAGAGGAGTCCGTATCGTCAACGTTGCTCGTGGTGGAGTTATTGACGAGGAAGCTCTCTTGAGGGCGCTCGACTCTGGTATCGTCGCTCAGGCGGCTCTTGATGTTTTCACCGTGGAGCCGCCTGTTAAAGACAACAAGTTGGTGTTGCATGAGAGTGTAACCGCCACGCCTCATCTTGGTGCCAGTACTATGGAGGCTCAGGAAGGGGTGGCGGTGGAAATCGCTGAAGCTGTTGTTGGAGCTTTGAGAGGAGAACTTGCTGCCACTGCGGTCAATGCACCGATGGTTCCACCAGAGGTAGTAACTTCTAGGTTAGTGTGTTATTGACTTGTCCTGCTAAGTTCTCTGACATTGTTCTAGCTGTTTTAGGTGTTGAGGGAGCTGAAACCGTATGTTGTGCTAGCTGAAAAGCTTGGGAGATTGGCTGTACAACTTGTAACCGGTGGAAGCGGTGTGGACGCAGTGAAAGTGACTTACGCTTCTTCAAGATGTCCTGATGATCTAGACACGAGACTTCTCCGTGCCATGGTCATAAAGGGACTCATTGAACCCATTTCCAGCGTGTTCATAAACCTGGTGAACTCGGACTACGTTGCTAAGCAACGAGGAGTCAAAATCTCAGAGGAACGTATGGTTCTAGACGGCTCACCAGGGGATCCAATAGAATACATAACTGTCCGGATAGCAAACGTGGAATCAAGATTTGCAAGCGCGTTATCTGAGTCAGGAGAGATCAAAGTAGAAGGCAGAGTAAAACAAGGAGTTCCATGTCTAACCAAAGTAGGGTTGTTTGGAGTTGACGTGAGTTTAGAAGGGAGTGTGATACTGTGCAGGCAAGTTGATCAGCCTGGGATGATTGGTAGAGTTGGTAGCATCTTAGGAGATGAAAACGTGAATGTGAGTTTCATGAGCGTTGGAAGGATAGCTCCGGGGAAGCAAGCGGTGATGGCTATTGGTGTAGATGAACAACCTAGCAAAGAAACTTTGAAGAAGATCGGAGACATTTCTTCCATTGAAGAGTTTGTTTTTCTGAAACTATAGTCCTTGCTCTTATACTTTCCATTGATGCACATAAACAACTCGAAATGGGTATAAATTTATTATGTACTAATGTTACAGTCGAGTGTATATGAAACAATTTTTACATAGTTTGGTTTGGTGATGTGTTATTATGCACAGCCAGACAGAGACGTTTCCTTTATCCTGTTTCTTTTTTGTATAGAAGATAAACATAGAGACTGATGCAGCTTACGAACCAGTGAGAAACGGGATCTGAGCCACCGTTGTTGGGATCGAAAAATGAACACTTTGAAGTGCTAGATACGCCGCGATGCCGGCAGCATAACCAGCAAAAGCATAGCCACTAACCTGAAATGGAGCCTCAAGAGTAGGTTAGTGCTATGTTGTGAAGTTTAGGGAGCTTCAAACAAGAGAAGAGATTATGCCATTACCTTTTGGAAGTACCAAAAGAAATCGACTTTCTCCATCCCCATGAAGGCTACACCAGCAGCAGAACCGATGATTAGCATTGAACCACCAGTGCCTGCGCAGAAGGCAACGAGCTGCCAAAACTCGGAATCTTGAGGGAACGATGTGATATCATACATCCCCATAGTCGCTGCAACCAATGGAACATTGTCTATGATTGCTGACACAACACCTATTGCACTTGCTATTAGCTCAACATTGTGTATATTAGCATCAAGGTAGGTTGCAATCTCCCGGAGGATCCCAGCTGCCTCAAGGCTGACACAAGAAGAGGAAAGAGCATCACAAAAGATTTCGAGGACACTAGAGTTTGGAGATGATTCAGTTGGTTTGGTTAGTACCTGCTAACGGATAATAGAATCCCAAGGAAGAACAGAGCGCCTTGTGTGTCGATTCGTGATAAGGCCTGAGGTACTTTGAGCTTTTGTCTTTCGGATTCGCCGTAATGAATGGCGTCTGTCAAGATCCAGAGAACTCCAAGTCCCAACAAGATACCCATGTAAGGAGGTAGTCCAGTTAGAGACTTAAAAACTGGAACAAAAACCAAAGCTCCAAGGCCAACTCCAAAAACTAGCTGCCCTCTAGGAGCCATCCTTTCAGAAGCCATTACATCTGATGACTCCTTTCCCTTTCCATTTACCTCACTGAGGAAAAAACAAAACTTACATCAATCAGGCTCTGCGGTGAAAACAATTTATGAGACAGTAGAAGCCAAGGACTGAGGTTTTAACCTGGACAAGGACATGAGGGCTAGTGGAACACCAAGAGAAATGGCCGAAGGTATAAAAAGACCCTAAAAGGAGAGCAAGTAAACCTCCATCAGGAATATATACAGACGGATCCATAAGTTTCCAATATCCGAAACTCGAAACACCAGCAAATGATACATTCTAGACCCTAGTTGTAATTTGTAACCTCCCAGCCACTAACAGAATCAAGCTCTGTATCCAGATTCCAGAAAACAATACCTAAACCCATGAACTAGGCTTACAATTGAAAATTCAGGGCTTTACACCTGTAACCTATTTCTAAACATGCTTGAGAAAGAAAGGAGACATTATGTGATTATCTCAGAAGAGAAGGAGAACCTGCATAGTTGGTAAGGTGGATATCTGACCATGAATCCATAGCATAGTTGTAGTGACATCGCCAATTGGACTCCATGCTCCTCCTGCATTTGCTGCTATCACCACAACAGCTCCTAGAAGTCTGCCATTGTTTATGCAGCGTGAAAACTAAAGTTAATGTGATCATAATACTGAACACAAAACAGAGTAGTATTACAGGACCAATGTGGATCCTTCAGAATCTTTAGGTCATATCTACAGAGCATAAAGAAAAGAGTTTTCATACTTGCGGTATTCTGATTGAGGAACCAGCTTCCTCAGTAAAGACACCATAACAATGGTAGAGGTCAGGTTGTCTAGAATCGAACTGAGGAAAAAAGTCACAAAGCCGACCTGCAATACCATAAGTCAAGTAAACACTACTAGCTTAAACCCTTAAGAAGGGGAGACTGAGGCTGATAAATTTAAAGCTAGGGGGATAAATCACTTACCACCCATAAAAGCGTCTTTGGCTTACGAGTGGTGATATTGTCTGTAACAAGCTTAAATCCTTGGTGAGCATCAACTATCTCCACAATGGTCATTGCGCCGAGTAGGAAAAACACAATCTCACTTACCTCAGCTGTTGCATGCTGAAGCTCTGAAACAACTACTTCAGCTGAAGGAGCCTGTTACAAGGGAATTTATAATTAATAATATCCAACAAACAACGAACACTAACTAGTAAGTTAACTCTCTTACTTACCCCTATGCTTCGCACAACCCAAAGAGTCACAGCCATCACAAGTCCTATTCCACTTTTATTAAAAGCTAAAGACTCTTCGAAGATGATCCCTGCGTATCCTACTCCAAACAACAATGCCATAGCAATATCCTGTATCATGACATTGTCCAGAGATAAGCCTTTTTGAGTTTGAAACCAAAAGGAAGAGGTCGTGGGCAAGAAGAACCTGATTAGCAGCCACCCACGAATGATTAATGGCAGCTGTTCCCGTAAGAGCTGCTGCAAGAACAGCTATGGCTTTGACTACATCTGTCTTCGGCTGATAATTTGCTTCAAAGTAGCTTGAACCAGGTTCATCAACAGAACAAATAGGGTCACATGAGTCTATCAACTCCTGCTGATGGAACAGAAAACAAAGACATAAACTTTCTATCTTTATAGACTGGTGATGAAACGCAAATTCACTCAAATCACAGCTAAATTGCATCAAAAGAGGATGAAACTCGTACCTCAAGCTCTGGCTCATCTATTGGTTGCGATTGTTCTTTGAGAGAAGGCGAAAAAGAGTCATTTATCTTGTCCTCGGCTCTGACGAGGACACTGTGTCTGTACAACCCCGAGCTTCCAACTCGAGGTACTTTCAAAAAGGAGACACTTTGAGGCAATCGGGTCGAGAGAGAGATACGGGATGAAGTCGAGACGACATGTCTCTTCGTCAGTTTGTGCGGCGGCGCGAAGTGAGAGCCGATAGGAAACACTGCCATCGGCGATCACCGGAGAGAGAGAGCACGAGAAGTCTCCGGCAGACCGGTAAAGTATTGAAATGATCGGTGGCAAATTAAAGTCTTTGGTTTGTAATAATATGCTCAGAATCTTGTCTTTTCACAATTTAATCCACACAAAATAAGTTAATTATTATTTAACATTTTACCAAAAAAAAAGTTAAACTAAAAATGTTGTTTTAGCATAAAAGAATATTAAACAGTTCAATCCCATCTTAAATCTTTTTAATCTTAAGTGGCATGATTACACTATGCACTCGTAGAATAATATAATTTACGGTGACATCGTGTGACCCCCGAATCTCTCACTTTCTTCCCCGGCAAAAACCTCAGAACGCCGCCGTGTACTCTCAGCGCCTTCTTCATTTTCATTTACCTTTTGCAACACGTTACCACCAAGTCCCAGGCACTACAATGCATCTTAATAAAACATCCAGCTTTCATGGAGGCCTATCTTTATCAAGACCTATTAAACTTAATTCATTTCAAACCTGTTTATTTGGATTATATTAAACCGGTCTATATGGATTTCATGAGCCACAACTAAAAAACCTTTGTTATGTCAAAATCTCTCTCTACTTGGAAATAACTTTCATAAGCGTAAAACAACTCTCAACTGCGGAGTTAAAATTAGACATGATTATGCTCTACATTATCCAATCATCATTTGTTACAAAAGCATTTTGAAAAGCATTTACTAAATGCTAATGCTCTCCAAATGCTCTCTAGCAAATGCTCTCATATGAAGCTTTTGGAAGATCATTTGCATTTACAATTTGTAAATTTAAAAAAAAATATATAATTAGTTCATTTATTTGATTTAATAATATTAAAAATTATTTTATATCCAGAAAATGAAATTTGGATTTCTAAAATAAATTTAAAATACAAATATATTTTTTAAATAGTATTTCACATTTAAAATATATTAAATTATATAAATTATATTATATTTTAAATGCGAAATATTATTTATAAATAGATATTTTAATTGTAAATTTTAATTTTTAAAATAAAATTTTCGATATAAAAATAAATTTTGAAATTAGTAAATAAAATAAATTATATATTAATATATAAATAATATATATATATAATGATAATTTATTTATTTTATTTAATAAATTCAAATTATTCTATATCCCAAATAAATTTTACATTATTTTTTAAATAATAATATTTTATAATTAATTTATTATTTTATTTACTAATTTCAAAAATTATGTTAATCGAAAATTAAATTTTTTATTTTATTTTATTTATTGAATAATATTAAAAAATTATTTTATATCCAAAAATAAATCTTTATGTTAAATAAACTTTATATTATTTTTTAAATAATAATATTTCATATTTAAAATTTAATTTAAATTAATTAAGATTCATTATTTTAATAACAAATATATATTAATATATATTATAATTTAAATTAAATTATATAAACTATATTATATTTTAAAAGCGAATATTATTTATAAAATAGATATTTTAATTGTAAATTTTAATTTTTAAAATAAAACTTTCGATATAAAAATAAATTTTGAAATTAGTAAATAAAATAAATTATATATTAATATATAAATAAATATATATATAATGATAATTTATTTATTTTATTTAATAAATTCAAATTATTCTATATCCCAAAATAAATTTTACATTATTTTTAAATAATAATATTTTTAATTAATTTATTATTTTATTTACTAATTTCAAAAATTATGTTAATCGAAAAATTAAATTTTTTATTTTATTTATTGAATAATATTAAAAAAATATTTTAATCCAAAAATAAATCTTTATGTTAAATAAACTTTATATTATTTTTTAAATAATAATATTTCATATTTAAAATTTAATTAAATTAATTAAGATTCATTATTTTAATAACAAATATATATATATTAATATATATTAATTTAATATGTATATTATAATTTAATATATATTATTTTAAAATAAATATATAATATACTAACTTTTATAAAAAAAAAAAAAATTGTATACTGCTACTGCTTTACCAATCATCTTATTAAAAGTTTTAATGAGAGCATACAGCTTCTGCAGCATACTGCTTCTACAGCATACTGCTACTGCTTCTTCATCAGCTGTACCAATCGAGGCCTTAGCATTTAGCATATGCTTGCAATCAGGAGCGGATATAGAAAAATACTTTGTATGAGCACAATATAATTTATTTTAAATATTTTAAAAGTTATTATATTATTATAAAATAAAAAAATAATAATATGTTTACAATAAATATTTTTTTAATTAACGTATATTTCCATTTGATAATGTCTAAAAGTATATATTTTTAAGATATATATTCTACATTTTAACGAATTATATTTTACATGTTTATAAATGTTTATATCGATAAAAATAGTGATACATTGTAGAATTTGAAGAAACTTTTTTATTGAATTAATATAGTTAATCACAAAATAATATGTCTATTATTAAATTTTAATATATTTTAAATATTCATCAAATATAAATATTTATGTTTAGAAATAAAGGGAGTATAAAATAAGAAATTTGAAATTCAATATTGATATTTACACAAAAAAGCTGAACAAATTAGACAAGTATAAAATTTTAATAAAGCAAGAGAATAATAAATGATAAAATTTAAATATGAGAACAAAGAGTAATTAGATGTATTAAATTTGACAAATAAAACAAAAATAAAAGATGGAAAAAAGCATGGTCAGACGTGAAGTGTGTGGCACTATTAATCTAATTTAACCAAATATGCTAGATTTATTCATTTACAAACACAAAATTATGTTACAAACAAAAAAAAAAGTTAGTATGGGGTACATGCCCCACTCCGCCAAGTAGATCCGCCCCCGCTTGCAAACTCTCTTTTTAACTATTTTGATATATTTTTTTGTCACAACTATTTTGATGTATTAAAAATAAATATAACTGGTATGACTTAAAATCATATATTTTCTTACAAATTAAATTTTAAAAAGGTTATAAATTTATGACATTTGAAGCCCATGGATTTTAATAACACCTAAGCTAGAATTTAAAGACATAAACTGAACTAGAACTAACAAATCTTAAGATTTTGGTTTCCACATCCTCTCGAGACAAGCTTTGTCCTTTTAATTGTTGTCTATTTGAAAATTTTGAGTATGCTTAATTGATATTTCTTCTCTAGTCGTGGCCAATTATGATTACAGCTCACAATCCTGGAAATGGTCGATGGAGAATATAACTAAATGTCGATCAACTAAAGCTTCATGTTCAGAGTTGTTTGTCTCACTGATGATAATCTTGGTTGGTGTTTACCTCATAATAGTTTCAGAATTTGGAGCAAAATCACCTGTTAATGATGAGAAATTAGACTTAGGATTTGAAGAGGTACTAATTCAGCTAGTGAATGTTGGATTTTTTTCCTTTAGCAAAAATACATGTCGATTGTTTAGTCGGTTTAGATCTCCACATTTTTTATTTTATTTAGATTATATTATGTTGGCAAAAAAGATATGGAATTTGACTCGAAAAAACCCACCAAACCAAACTAGTTTTTAGTTTTCGGTTTGAGTTTTATGAATTTGGTTCAGTTTGGTAGTTACAAAAAACTTTGGTTTTAATTTGGGAGAGATTTTATAAACCGAACTAGTTGAATATCGAACTCACCAAATACATTTCAGACATTTGGAGAAGATTTTGTGCAAACCAAACTAATCAAACAAAGGAACATGTAGGTCTAGTAACATAAACCTGCAGATCTAAGTTTATTCATATTTGAGTGCTGGTGTATCCCATTAACATCCATTTTGTAGCACTAACTTCCGAATATATTTATTAACTGAATCAGAGAAGAGTTGTAGCAAATGTAAATAATTATGTTTGCATGCTATATAGTTTTCTTTTCTAGATTAGATAACCAGAACACTAATTAATAGGCATAAACTAACCAATCTTAAACTATTTTCTTCAGATTTTACATTATCAATAAACAGTGTACTTCATTCAGTTTTGATACTCTAACTAGATCCTTTCAGTTTATCATATTTGGCCACTTTAACATCCACATGATAAATGTTTATTGTTAACCTATAAAATTGGATTTTTTTAAAGTACTCCCTCCGTATAAGAAAGATTGATGTTCTAAATAAAATTTCATATATAATAAAAATAATATAAGAAGATGTTTTTTTTGTTCACCTATAAAAAGATGTTTATTATATTCTTAATAGTAACCATAGACAAAATAACATACACATTTAAGTTTGATATAGAAACTCAAATATATAAAATGATAGACGTGGATGTGGGAGATGGGATGAGATCACAAACCTTCTCCTACTCAATGTTGTAGTGCACAAGGACAAACCGACCGGACCTACATGTAAAATATAGTATTAATACATTGATAATTGATATTACAATCTTTTAACTTATAAACAAACTTATTTACCTTGTCGCGTTAGTGGTAAGCTAATTTTTTTCCCAAGTATGGGTTCCAAACGACGAGCCTACGTTTGCATTTGGTCAAGCATAAGAGTAATTTGTTGCGGTGAATTTTTTTTGTTACCTATAAAGTTAGTTTTAGTTGTATACAATGAATATTTTGCCGTTGTTTTTTCTAATGGAATTTAAAAAGTATAAAAAGGAAAAGGTTAGAATTAATATGTTTGATCACTGATTTTCCGTTGATTTCTTCATATGGATTGACATTATAGATCTAAATTTCCTATTTACTTATTTAAGAGTTGCCGTTTTTTATCTCACATGTGCCTTTTCTTCATTTTGTGTGTAGACTTCATGTTGTTCTTTTTAATATATCTTCTCGCTTTTTCCTTGAGTGCCGCATCAGTGCATTTTGGACTACGTGTTTCAAGTGTTTGTTGTACTTAACTAACAAGACAAATGACGTTATCATTCTTATTTGTTAAGTACAACCAACAGAGACACCAAGACTTGGTGACCAAGTGATCCATATTTAAATAACATTTCTAGATAGATAACAAGAACAAATAAAACAAAAGGTTTATAAGATGTGTTTGGATAAAATTATATTTGGCAACACGTCAAGAACATCACAGTTTCTATGCAAAACGAACACGAATGGAATGGACTCAAGTGATGGTTATTTTAGTATTTTCGATGTTCTTATCTCTTAGATTACAAACTTCTTATACCATTTTGTCACTTCTATTCTATGGGTAAATTGTTTTTTTTTTAAATTAAGAAAATGAAACAGAAATACCATTTTGTTATTTGTGGACCAAATTAAATTAATAATTTGTTATTTATGGACCAAAATTTCTTAATTATAACCAAAATACACAAAGATTAATCAAATTGAAAAAGATATTCGTGCATAACATAAAATAACAAAAAAAAGAAGGTATGTGTTCGTTGCTAAAAAAGCAACAAATCTATCCACATGGAATGATTGGTTCGCCAACTGTCTATACTGTTGGTTCAGAGTTCAGACACGTAAGTTCTATAATTTACAGAGTGGATTCTAGGGATTAGCAACTAATTAAAAAAAATCTGACAATCAAATCCAAGAATCAATTTGAATCAATCATTAAAGTCTAAACATAGATGAATATATATCACATCCCATAAATAAGAAAAAAAGATTATAACTAATAAAAACCAAAACTAATTACACAATAATAATAGACTAATTATTATATTCTTAGAGATAAATTTTCTTTGTAGATGACTTGGTCATGACCGGTCAACAAAAGCGGTTTTTTACCGGTCAACGGACTTAGAATCTCTTCGTCGACTGGGTCGTGATGAAGGCTGAGCTCCGGTAAAGCCGGGAGATTCAGATCTATGATCACACGGTTGCTTCGTTCTTCCGAAACAGTACTTGATACGCTTCCACTGTTGCTAACCGACTTGCTTCCACCACCTAGGTTCCCTTCGTAGTGACAGCGTTTGTGACCGCCTAGAGCTTGACCAGTCGGAAACACTTTATGGCAGATAGAACACTCGTGGATCTTCCCGGAAGGAGCGATGGTTGTGGAAGTCGGATGCTTTTCTCCGGTGACGGCGATGGTCGGAGATTTTGAATCACCGGTGGTTGGAGGCTTGATGCGGTGGCTGGCTTTGTGACCGCCTAAAGCCTGATAGGAAGGAAACGTTTTCCCACAAACGCTGCAATTATACGAAAGCTTCGTCGTCTCTTGAGGCGGCTGTGACGGTTGGAATCGCGTCTGCGGCTGGTCTTTGGAGAGCATGAGCAGACAGAGAGCGAGATACTCTTCCTCCTTAAGATCTTGACTACTTTGAGATTTAGCGTGAGATCGAGGCGGCGAGGAAGGGCTGGGAGAACGCTGGCGTTTCGAGCGTTTGCGTTTCAGCCAAGGCTCCATGAAGGCGGCGTCCTTCATCAGATCATCTGTTGCTTCGATCCTATCTTTCCGGACTCTAAACGAGGACGTAGTTGTCGGAGAATTCATTGCTTCGAGAGACATAATCAGAGGAATCTTTCTGTCTTGTGTCTTCGTGGTCGATTTTATATCAGAGAGTTTGAGAAACTTCAGAGTATAATCGCTAGAGAGAAAGAGAGGAGAAGATGGAGTGAAGTGACAAAGAATTGTCTGGACTCTGTTTTATAAGGAAACCACGTGGCGGATGAGTTTGAAGTCGGTCAATAATGTTTATCTCTTTATTGCGTCATCTATACACACTCTGTTACTCTCTTTTTTTATCAAAAATACTATAGTAAATATAGAAGGCAATTTTTACAAAGTAGAAATAATATCAACAAATGATTTTATGTTTATTGTATAACATTTTAGCTTCTGAATATGTGTCAGGTTGAAAATAAAAGATGATGGACAAATCAGATCAGATGATTGATTACGTTAACCTATCAAATCAGAGGTTAACACCTTTTATTTTCTTTAACATTTTTATATTTATGTCTTTTGTTTATTTTTATACAGCTAACCATAATGACAATAAAATCATTTTATATAAAGAAACTCCCAATTCAAAAAATGGCATCGAAGTTTCTTTTTGTTTGGAAATAAAATTCTTAGATCGTAAACTAAATTTGACCAAAAGAAACTAAGCGAAGTATCGATGAAGTTACTGTAACATACCTGGTTCTTGGTCACGGCTGACCTAATAAAGTATCTAGCCATCACAAGTGAGAGACCGGTTCAAAGTCAAAACAAGAAAACTAATAGTGGTAAACTTTGATCAATTTTTGTTCTGGTTGGTAAAACCCAAAATAGTTGAGATTTTAGCTAATATACGAATTAAATTAAACTAAATTAAATTAGAGTTATTCTTGGGTTCACCCCCTAGGATGAACCTTCACCAACCAATAGAAACTTGTCATTTTAGATTCAGTATCTTTTAATTAAGGAAACAAATAATTTGTCAAATTATATTATTTTTTCAAAATAAAATTTAAAAATAAATAAAAATAGTATATAAAAATGAATTAAAAAAATTAATGTTGTCAACAAAACACTAAACCCTAAACTCTAATACTAAACCCTAAACTTTAATCATAAACCCTAAACCCTTGGGTAAACCATAAACCCTTGGAAAAACACTAAACATGTTGTCAACAAAACACTAAACCCTAAATTCTAATCCTAAACCATAAACCCTTGGGTAAACTCTAAACCCTTGGGTAAACCCTAACCCTTGGAAAAACACTAAACATTTGCATAAATTCTAAACTATAAATCTTAAACACTAAACTCCAAATCTTATAAATAAATATTTTTTAAAATAATCTTTATTGAGAACTATTGTTATTTTTATTTATTTAATCTTTTTATTTATTTTAAAAGCATAATATAATTTGGCAAGTTATTTTTGTTTCCTTAATTAAAAAATATTAGATTTAAAATAACAATTTTCTATTGGTTGGTGAACCTAAAGGTTCACCCTAGGGGGTGAACCCAAGAAAAAGTCATTAAATTAAAGGACCATACCTTTCCCGTGGAGCTGACTTATGTGTTGGCTACGAGCAACGAGACGTGTGGGGCACGTCTTAAACCGAACCCGTATACGCTTAATTACGGTTTTATCGGATACGGATCTTTCCATGATTTGTCGAATTTTTTAGATTAATTATCATTATCTGATTAGCATGATCTCAATTGTATCTATTAGTCCTTACCACATGGCAACAATCCCTAAATTAATGATTAATGAATTTCTCCAAAAAAATATTTTTAGTCATAACTCGTTAATATTCGTCTAATGAAAGAAACACCTGGATGCCTCGAGAATACGTAGGAATGTTGAGCTAACTTCAGTGGAGTTGAGTGTAGGTGCGGACAAATTAAAGATCTTCTGTGGCGTGCCGTAACGTATTATTAGCAACTAAATGGCGGCGTTGTTATAGGACACGTGGTAGTTCCGTTACACTTGTAGGTCGATGTCACTTTTCTTGTTATACCCAACAAGCAAAAAAAGTGGACGTGATATATCCAAACGCGTTGGCGGAAACGTCAGGTGGCGGCTTTTACACGTGTCGACTTCATGCGATGACAAACAATCATAGACATTTTCAGACGCTTTCTCTTATTCTAGTCTTCTTCTCTTTTGCTTGTAAAACGTGCACTGTAATGAGACCTTACGTGGCTGAACAGTACTGCTGGACTGCTGTTTCCGTTGGTTTCTGTGTTAGCCGCCACAAAAATGTCATGACAGTACTGTCTCTTTGTCGCTACTTCCTGCCTTCTTTTGTTTACTGAAGTAAAGTGTGTATATGATTTGAAAGCATTGTGAACAAAGGCTGCATTAAGAAAAGCTCAATGTTATACTTCAAGACTGTTTTCAGTGTTGGCAAAGATGACATTTTGGGGATGGACAGTGTTTAATTTTGCTCTGATGCTAGTTTGAACCAGTTTGAACTATAACGTAGTCCCAACTACCTCAGGCTAAGAAGTATTTTCCTCATGTTTTAAACTCATCTCTTTTCCATGACTTTGACTTGCAGATATATTTGTACTTCTCCTCAGATATGCTTTCAAATGTCATCTGAGATCAGAGGCTGGAAGATACCTTGTTTACCCTGTAAATGCCATTGTCTTCCATCCAATGTGAGTTCTTATCTCAGCAGTGGGAGTCCAAACTGTTTCTTAGGTTTCCACATTTACTACTTTTTTAGTCCTCCTAATTAAGGGGGGAGCCGGGAGGCAAAATTTATTTAGTGTCGGTTGAAAGCTAATTGGATATAACTTGGATGCTAATATGCAATGTTTGTAAATAAAATATCTATATTTTTTTTGTTTTCGATTCTAATATCATAGACCAAACTAGATAAAGGTTTACTTATGCTTTGTCTGAGAGAGGGAGAGCTAATTGGAACAATTATAATGCGTACGTAGACACACTGCCCTGAATAATCATATGAATTTGTTAATTGCATTACGGCACCTTTGCAACCGGGCTGTGATAGTTTCCTGAACATTTGGGATGTGAACAACAAGAAGAGGCTGTATCAGGTTTAGTAAAAACAATGATAATACTTCAAAGTAAAAATTTATAGCTTTAGTTATATATATTTGACTTTTTTATTTGAAATTATCATCTCTAAATTTAGTAATATATCTAAAAGTTTAAAGTTTTGTATCATAATTTATAATTTATGTATTTATTTTCAAAAATTCTTAATTTTTTTTTTCAACTCGAATCATGTTCGACTGCTCCACTTGCACGTGATGTTAGACGGACGACCCTGCTTAAGTTACACAGTAGAAATATCATTTGTGCCCTGTGGTTTAGATAATACTCTGTTTTGTGTGTTTTTACAGGACATCACTATATATCTTTAGGTGTTTGGTTCCTACCTTCATCTACAGCTCTTCTCCCTGTTATGATCTCTAGCAACACATGGACAAATACATTTAATGTTGATTAATATTTTTTGGTAAACTTTATAGAATATAACAATAACTCATACAATGCATTTAATGTTGATTCATATTTTTGATAAACTTTTTACAATATAGTAATAACTTATAAATCATCACTTAAATAAATATATTAAATATGACATTATAAATTACTAAATATTATTTAATTTAATTTTTATAACTATAAAATTTTATTAGTAAAATTTTCAAAATTTTGTACAATTTGTTTTTAACTATAAATTTTAGTCGTAATATCATTAGTTTCTTTTAGATATCTAATTTTTATAAATATTGTTTATTTCTAGTTTTTGGTAACTATAATTTTTATGAATTTTGTTTTAGTAATTTTATACAAATTGATTTAATATATTAGTCAAAATAAGTAAATATTTTTTATCTAAGCTTATTATTTTAAATATATACATAAATATTCTTAAATATAAAATAAAATAAAATAAAATATTTTTTTAATTTTATGCTTAAATAATATAATACTATTCATATAAAATATTGGTCACAAACAAATAAAATATATAATATAAATAAATAAAATTTTCAAAATAATTTTAATTTTCAAAA
Organism: Raphanus sativus; assembly: GCF_000801105.2. Lineage (NCBI taxonomy): Eukaryota > Viridiplantae > Streptophyta > Magnoliopsida > Brassicales > Brassicaceae > Raphanus > Raphanus sativus. The sequence goes on along the minus strand of NC_079515.1, from coordinate 35,830,039 downwards.
TTTTATCAATGCACTTGGTGCTGAAAAACATCTAGTTACCTATTAAAAACTCGCAACAAAAATATCAATTGTTTTTTATATACTTTATCGGCTACTCCACTGAACCTAAGATATCAATTGTTTCATCCAAAAAAGATATCACTTGTATGAAATATTCATTTTCTATAAGGTCTAAGTAGATAATTTAACATCCATATGCATATTACATTTACGTTTGATAGTGTCGATACTCGATAGTGTCTTTTCAAATACAAAATTTGTTAGTTCAGAAAAAAGTTATAAAATTTGTCTTTACAATTTTTTATTTGTAGAAAACGTAATTTTATATCACTATGTTGATTTTATCATGATATAAGAGATAGTTTTAATAAAGCAAAAATAAGAAGATCGTTTCAAATAATATGTACGAGTGCGCGAAGGAGAATATTATGTATGGACGTGTGACTGTGTGAGAAAGGTGAAGTGGTCCAAACAGGATTTGAAACTCACGATGATTGCGAAACTTACAGCTTAACTGCCAAAGCGACCAAAAGGTTATGGTCATCCATCTACCAAACCGACTCAACTTGGGCTTCTGTGTCTGTCGTAACATTGGTCTCACTTTTTGACTCCGACGGTTAACATATCCTCTTCCGGTTGGTCGCAAATAATTAGGCCCGGTTTAACTCGTACAATCAAGGCAAAACCAATATTTATAAAACTGAACTGGTAACTGAACTAGAAAAGTTTTGGACTATAGGTCGATATGTTTCGACATGGTTCAGTCGCGAGTTCAACAAAATTCAAGTAAGTTCAATCATAGAATAAAAATAGAATCTATAATATAATGAGGGAGTTGGGACTCTCCTTTGCTGCCACGTCAGCTTCATGTGGGCCCCACCTCATTATATCTATCTTATTAAAATAGGAACATTACAATTTCTTCTAGATGGATTTTTAAAGATGGACCTCATATATTTAAATTAAATGCCTCATTCTTTATATATAATACGTACCATACTCTAACTTTGCATTGATGTATTTCCTAAATACAGTTCTTCTTTTTGTCCATATTCCATATATGATTTTTACATTTATTACATGTCGATTTAAATAAGATATATACTAAGAATACTAAAAATATTAATCGTTCTATAATTACCCTATACAATTCATTTTAAATTGATCAGTATACTTTCATTGGCCATATTAATTTTATTAGTACGAATAACATTAGGTAGATAAGTCATAGACACATACATAAAGATATGACTATTCTTATAACTATGTTGGGCCTAATCTACTTTCTAAAACAAATAACACATAGCTTCATATATTGTATAGAATATAGTAATATTGTATAGTATTATATTTATACAGTAATACTAAAAACAAACCAAACTGAAATATAATATATATCAAAAATGCTTTGAACCATTACACAAAATATATTAAACCTCAGAGATCAAATTTATTTTGAAATTACGTAATAATTATTTTAAAAAAATTAAATTTCGTAATGTACAGAAAAACATAAGTTTTATATAAAATTTTATGTTACAATAAAAGACACAACTCGTGATTGCAAAATGTTATTTTTACATACGAAAGACAGTTTTGATATTGTTCTTTAAACACAAAATTGAATATACAAACTCGATACTACATAAAACTAAATAATATAGAATACTTTTTAAAAATAAAACCCGTGTGGGTGTACATATGTTTATATAATATATAAATATATTGTGTTATACATATTTTCATATAAATAATATCCCAATGTAAGTTTTATATGATAAATATTGAAAATACAAAATATATAGCACTATATATTTAAAATAATATAGAAAAAATTACTTTACGTTATCATAAAATTTAAAAATCAAATTTAGTAATTAAACACATTGCTTATTTAAACACATTAGTACACATTGTTATTTATCAAAATTTTATATTAATACATATTGCGATCATGTATAAAATTTAGTAAAAACAAAGATAAAAAAAAATTTACTCCCGCTCGGTCGAGCGGATCATGATCTAGTTATAGATTTATTTTCCAACGAAAATATACCGGTTAAGCGGTTCGTCCAACATCTCTTTCTCTTCGCCGTCTTCTTCCTCTCAACTTTCGACCTCCCCTATGACATTTGTAACAAAAGTTTTGTTTTTGTTGTGTTTTCCCCAGAAAATGATAGAAAGTATCTAAAGGAAAACACCTCCACGTTTTTTTTTCCATCTCGTAGGTAAAGCATATCAGGAGTTCAAGTTGTGTTTTGCCGTACGCTTAAGGTTCTCCTCTTCTAGCTTTGTGATCTGGACGATCTTTGATCTTCTTATCAAAGTTCTTGCCTTTTGATTGATTAATTTGGGATCGAATATCCAATTCCAGTAACTTTTTTTTTTGGTTATGTTTTTTAATATTTGATTTGAGGATTTTTTTTCCAAAGGGATTCAATATTGAAATGTGAGTATGGAGAAGAAACGAGAGATCTGTGAGTACAGAGAGAGACTTGACAAGACCTTGGTCTCTCCTGACCTCACCAAACACCAAACTCTCGAAACGTTAATCAGACAACAACTCAATCAAGGTTTCATGTTTTTGTTGTTCTTGATTTGCTATATAATATGAAAACTCTTTTGCTGTTGCTTTACTTTTTCCCTTGCTTTTTTTTCACAGAGTGTACTGTGGATGTATTGGATCAGAGAGTATCTGATTTATCTAGGATTTTTGCATAAGAGGAGTAATATGTGGAAGAGAGTCAGAGTAAAAGAGCAATAATTGTTTCCAAATTTTGAGGAAATTCCAAGCTGCAATCAAAGGAAGAGATTAAGAGTTTATAAAAACTTAGTCTGGAATTGAGGAATGATATGGCGGAGGCAACCTTGCATTAAATCTCTAAAGAATCGTTAGTCATCTTAAGAGGTTAGTTAATAATTCAACTAAGTCAAACTAGGAGATGATCAGAGAGTGGTCTGAGAAGAGTTGTTAGAACAATGTTTGAATTGCTTGCAAGATTTGACTAAAAACTAGAAGTATGGATTAGGTGTGAGTAAGCATGATTAAAGTCAGTTAGTTTATCTGCTTTGAAGACTATTGTAAGAATGTATGCAGGTGAGATCTTCCTGTCCTGTGGCGCTCTGCAGAATAGAATAGGACATGGTCGATTGTTTCCCTTATGAGGTCCCTGAAGAGTATATAAACATGCATTTTCTCAAGGGAAGAGCCACTGTGTACGTGAAGTTCAAGATCAAGGAAAACCCAAACCTTGAGGATTGTATTTTCCTCATTATCCTCGACGGCTATAACGCCCCTGTTACCGCCAGGAACTTTGTGGACTTGGTGAAGCGTCATTTCTACGATGCATGGGTATCCAAATATGTAAGACATCAAACTTTCCCCTATATATATAACCATGGATGATGGTTTTTTCCAGTTGATGGGTTTGTGGTTCAAACGGGGAACCAAGAGGGTCCTGCGGAAGGATTTATAGATCCTACCACAGAAAAAGTAAGGACGGTTCCTCTTGAGATTATGGTGCCAGGGAAAAAACACCATTTTACAGCTCACAGCCTTGACAAAGTATTATTCATCATAATAATAATAAATTAACATTTGTTAATTTGGTTGGACAGGTATTGGGTTTGTACAAGGCTCATGTTATGCTTCCATTTGGGACAATGGCAGTGGCTAGAGAAGTGAGAGTTCTTTCTCTTCCTTCACATTTGAATATATATATTCTAATTATATGTAAAGCAAAACATGAGTTTGAGAATGACCAGGATCGAGCCAAGTGCTTTGGCTGCTGCTGAAGAGAGTGAGCTGACGTCAAGCAATTCCAACATCTTGGACGGTCGTTACGCTATCTTCGGCTATGTTACTCAAAATGAAAATTTTTAGGCTGATCTTAAATTTGGTGATGTCATTAAGTCCATTCAAATTGTCTCCGGTTGAGAAGAACATGTTTTTGCACAAGAGAAAACAAAAAAAACAGAGTATGCGACTAAGAATAAGAAGATAAATCTGAATAGTCTAACAGAAGCTACCCCAGCTACGACAACAAGACAAGGGTTTTTTTTTGCTCTTTGGGGTTTAAGAGTTTGAATTAGCCAAAAGTAAAGACATGTTATTTGCATTTGTGTTAGCACTGACAGGAAACATGTTATAAAGCAACATGTTGCTACTTTTTTTTTTTTTTTTTGTAACACACATGTTGCTACTTTTTTTGTATTAGATATATATTTCAGTGTTTAGTTACTTTTAACATCAGAAAGTGAAATTCTATTTTAGTGGGCCATAAACTATACGAAATTCTATTTTTTTTATCAATCTATTCCAGATTTTTCCAACCACAACTTTTTTTTAATAAAGTCCAGTAAAAACCATTAAAAATTAATTTGTAACTATATGATTTTATAAATTTCTAGATTATTAAATTTGAACATGAGAGCGTTAAAAACGCTGATGGTCGATTAAATCTTTGCGAAAATAAGATATGAAAATATCAACACAGAAATCACCGATTAATCTAATATCAATCTAATCAAGTTGTGTGTCTTCCACTGTTCCAATCATCACCAATTCACCATTATTGACAACACGGAAAAACAAACGTTCAAAAACAAAAAGTAAACGTCAAAATCCCGTACAGAAAACTACATAAGACATCAACAACGTATCCGGCCCCGCGCTTGCGCGGGGGCAATACCCCTAGTTATATCTAAATGCGTTGTTAGTTATCTTTCGTAAATTTTACAAACGTAACTATATTTATTTTGATTATTTAATTTATAAAAATAACTAAGGTTTTTTTTTAAAAACCAAATGTAAATTTAATATAAAATTAATATCTTAGCTTTAAATATAAAATTAATATCTTAACTTTAAATATAAAGCCACTATTTGAATATTTAATATTTATCATTGTAAATTATGAAATTCAAAAATTGAATAAAATAAAAATATAAAGTTTTATTTAAATAGTTTTTATGATTTAAAAGCCAAAAACAATTAACAATTTTTTTGTTATAGTAAAATACAAACATACTCAGTTCTTATCCACCCAACCCAGATACGTTCTCGGTTTACAGTTTAACTTAGTCCAATATTCGGTTCGATTTAGATTTACTTTAACCTAGTCTGATCCCCAATTCGATTCAAATATAAAAAAAAAAAACACTAGGAAAAAACTATTTTACTTGTAGTGACTAGCTCTAACACACAAATATTTGTGTTTCTATACTATTATTGTCTCCATTGCAATCAAATGTCTCCATTGCAATCAAATGTGGTATGATTTTTTTTCCTCCTTTTCTCACAAAAAGTTATATCTGGTTTAATTTTTCTTGAATGTTATATCTCGAAAGTTTGTTGTTTTATACAATGTCACACACAAACTTGAAGAATAAAAAAGTTTATAGTTTAATATAATAAAACTTGAGTAAATGTTTTAGAGATATCGTTAGATATTTTAAAGTCTTGAATATAATTATCTACCAAAAATAAAATATTTATTAACTATTTAATAAATTATATTTTACAAACTAAGTCATATTCAACAAAACATATGTGGTAGAAAATGTTATTCGCCTTTTTTATTTAGCGCGTGGTGTCTACGCGGTCCAAAATATATATTCAATTCCAATTATGAAAAATTTGTTTTTACTTACTCAAATTGGCAAGCTTTTTTACTATATATCAGACTAAGTCCTTGGTCGGTAATCCTAAATCACATTTCAGTCTTCTCAATATTCTACCATCTCCACTGCTTAAGTCATGTCTCCTCCTGTTTCTGTTCACAATATTGATGATACCTTAGCCCGTGCTGCTGCTTCATTCAAGAGATTTCATGCAGCTGCTATGACCGAAGAACTTGAAAACCGAACTCCCAGTGAACAACGAACTGTAAAATTGATTTTCTATTTATATGATGGTTAATTTTGAAAAAAAGTTTACTTATCTTTTTCTCTTACTTTAATCTTTTTTTTGTAGATGATTGGCGAATCGCTCTACCCTTTGGTGGAATTACTCGAGCCTTTGTTTGCACCAAAAATCACAGGAATGATTCTTGAACTACCCCGAGCCGAAATCTTTCGGTGCTTAGAATCACCAGAAGCTCTCAAGAAAAAGGTTAATGAGGCAATTATTGTTTTAATGGAGTCCAAACAGATGAATCTAGACGAGCAGGAAGCTAAGAAGGTCCGAGCAGCCATGCACTCGTCTAAGCTTTGATGTGATTTTGTGGCTTTTTTATTTATGTTTCATGCTGCATTTTGAATCCTCATTTCTGTTTCAAATAAAAACTTAAGATTCTATCATTGCTAAGAACATTATTGGTAATGTACTCGATGTTTTAGTGAAAAATTGTTAAGAACATATATTTCGTTTTGGATTGTCCAAATATAATGATATGGGATTATCAATGCTAACCCATCCATCCAACAATAAACACAAATGCAAAGGCTAAACAAACCATAAACACAAAACAAAACAAAAAAAATATTTATCTATAAAAAATTCGTAACAGACATTCAATAGTATGAAAGATACATTTATTCCTACATATGAATGAGATAACAAACTGACAACACTGAACTGAAGTTTCTACACTTTAACAGACTTGCAATGGCTTATACAAAGTTTCTACCGAATAAAACATTCTTTGTGGACACGATTGAATTCTATCTCTTGTAGCAGCAACCTAATGTCTTTTGATTCCAACTCTTTTTCATTGGCGACTCTGAAAAACTCACAGTGAACTTCTTTGAGTAACTTCAAAACATCAACCAATCCACCGTTGCTTTCACTTTCGTCTGTCTTCTCCTCAGAGTATGGCTTTGAGTATTGACGGTTGCCCATTCTGAAATACTTGTATCTGCTAATTTCAATCAAATTACGCTTGTGATCAGGCCATACATCACGTGTATCATCCACAATCACCACTCCTCGCTCATGAGCCAAAACCAGTTCAAGCGTCTTCATGTAAGGACTCTCGTCTCTTGTTATCACTCTTTCACCGAAATAGATGTGCTTCGGATCAATCAAGTCCAAGATGAATTTAGCGTAATCGCGATTACCCATTGTGTAAGCATACATTGTGAACATCTTGTTTGCTTCTTTCAAGAACTCGCGAAGACAAGGCCTTAGTTTTGTCAAGAATACCGTGGGATCACCTGGAGCTTTCCACTTGCGTAGATCGTCGTCTCTTGTATTTGAACCCGCTTTTTGGATTAGATACTTCTCTGATTCGGTGAGACGTGGAATAGGAGTGGTGTGGAGAAGCGTGTGATCCAAGTCAAGAACTAAGTGGAGTTTTTTCTCGTTGGAACAAGAGACTAGTGTGGTAAGGTGTTTCGTCACCGCTACAGCCTCATGGCTAAGCCGCAAACCATGGGAAAGATAATCGAATGCTCTGCTTTGAGCTTTGTCAATCGTTGAGTTGCATGTGGTGCAGATTCCGTAACGGACAAACCAGTGACGACATCTACGAGAAGACAATGAGTACGAAGACGTGTTTCTCACGGGTTCGATCTTCTGTCTTTTGGCTCTCGGTTCAAGAGAATGATTCTCAACAACAGACATGGTTTCTTCTCTGTTCGCTTGTAATAAACCTTCAAATATACAAAACTCAAGTCGAATATCAACAAAAAGAAAACCCTAGTTCGATCGCAAAGCTGGAGAGGAGAATCGAGTTTATTGCTAATGGTTTTACAAGAACAAGTGAATCTCTCAGTCTTTGGTATCGTTGTTTTTATAGAGAGAGCGAGAGACTTTTTTTGGAAAGTGTTGGAGAAAAGGAAAGTCGTTATAATAGTAGACCATTATGCCCTTAGACCCAATCCGTTGTCTGTGTTTTCCTTTCTAGACCAATCCGTTGACTGTGTTTCCTTTTTCTCATGACCTCTCTTTTAACTGTGCCGTCTTTTGCACGTGCAAACTTCGCTATTGACCATTATAACCCTCTGTACTTAAGGCAGCATGAGTCCAATTAATATGGGCCCGGCTTTCAACTATTTTAAAATTTACATGGCTTTCTGCTTTATTACGAACTCTATTTACATGGGCTTTCTGCTAATCCTAGTCCACTGATTCCATCTGTATGAACCTTCCAGACACTGTTCTTTGGTCTTACAGATGGAAACTATTACTACCGCAAACAAATAGATGCTTAACTGAACACTTGACTTGAGGATAGTAATCTTGTAAGTTGTAATGCGAACCCAAGAGTATCATAACTAAACCACTTTGAAAAAGAATATCATGCATATACAGTATCTTTTGTATTTTGTTTTGGGTTATAATTCGCTTTAAGTGGGTCGGTGTGTGAGAATTTTCAGGTACGAAACGGAAAAAATCTTTGTAAGAAACGTCCATACAAATACAATCAGTGAAACCTAAAGCCAAAGCACTATTCAAATTCTGCAGCGTAGTAAAACAGAAGCATCCTCGACACAAAGTTGGTTTTTGTTGCTAAGAGTATCCCAAACATTGGGTTGATTGAACGTATGTTTGAGCTTTGAGTCTTTTTTTTATTTCCCCTTTTTGTTTTATGTTATATCATAATACCAATTAAATACAATGCTCTGTAGTTTTGTTTGGTTTTGAGGATATATTTATATATTAGAGTAATAGATTAATGCAAAAGAAATATATTAAGGAATACGCTTTAAAGATTTCTACTTAAAATAACTTTACAAAGATATTTGATACTTCTTTATTCTTACACATGAACGATATCAAAAAGCCTTACAATGCTTATATTATAAAATAAAATTTCTACAAACTAAAAGATTACTTGTCAGACGCGATTGGCTTCTATCTCTTGTAGCAGCAACCTCACGTCCCTTGACTCCAGCCCTTCTCTAACTCTAAAAAATCTACCGTGAACTTCCTTTAGTAATCTAAAAACATCAACCAACCCACTGTTGTTTTCACTTTCGTCTGTCTTCTCCTCAGAGTATGGCTTTGAGTCTTGGCTGCTCTTCGTTCTGAAATAATTGTATCTGCTAATTACAATTAAGTTACGCTTGTGATCAGGCCACACATCACGTGTATCATCCACAATCATCGCTCCCCGCTCATCCGCCAAAACGAAATCAAGGGTCTTCGTACAAGGACTCTCGTTTCTCGTTATTACTCTGTTACCGAAATAGAATCGACTCGGATCAATCACCTCCAAGATGTCTTCAGCGTAATCCCGAGTACCCATCGTGTAAACGTGCATGGTGAACATCTTGTTGGCTTCTCTCAAGAAATCTCCAAGGAAAGGCCGTAGCTTTACCAAATATCCACTGGATTTCAACATCCACAGATCGTCCCTACATGCTTCTTCTCCGGTTAGATACTTCTCTGCTTCGCTGAGACGTGAAGCTTTCGTGGCGTGGAGTAGCGTGTGGTCCAAGTCGAGGACCAAGTGAAGCTTCTGCTCGCCGAGGGAAGATGATAGAGTTGTGAGGAGTTTGGTTAACGCTACGGCGTCATGGGTTAGCTGTAAACCATGGGAAAGAAAATCGAACGGTCTGCGGTAGAGGTAGTGTTCGTCGACCATCGAGTTGCAAGCCAAGCAGATTCCATGAAGAGAGCCAGAGTGAAGACATGTGTTAGAATGGGGTGAGAAGGAGGCGCTGATCACCTTTTCGAGTATAGACATGGTTTCTATAGAAAAAAAAAATATCAGAGGATTTGATGGCGAATGCACCAAAACTCAAGTCGAAAGAAAAAAGACGGCGAAAAAGACAGGAGGATCAGATTGAGATCTATCTGGTGTATCGTATGTATGTATATATAGAGAAAGAGCCAGAGAGACTATAAAAAAAAGGAATATATAGAGAAAAAAGGAAATTATAAATTTGCATATTGACCAATTAGGCCGTTGTCTTAACGCGTCCAAGATACGCGAATTGGTTACTACTATACGACACTAAACCTGAAAATTGCATTAGAGAAACTAAGTAACAATTTACTAAACAAATTCCTAGTATTCCTACGGTCACGACCAAAAAAAAAATGAAAACCTAAAAACAAATTTGTTTTTTTTTTCCCTTTTTCAGTAGTATTGTTGATGAGACATGAGACTGGTATTACGTTGATGACTTAACAAAGAAGTTTTCTCAACATGTCTCAAAAGAATCCTATAAATCTTGTTCCTCACTCTACCGCAAGCCTCTCTTTCTGACTCTGTCATCATCATCACCACTTCCTCTTCTTGTTCCTCCTCTTCTCCTTTAACCATAGCGTCTAACCAGTCACTCACTCGTTTTATCTGATACATCGTTTCTCCTACTTGCTGACTACTCATCTCTCTCCACTTTGTTACGTTACTGATCTCATCTAAATACTTCTCGACACGGCTCAAGTACCACCTTCTTCCTTCTTCCTTAACCAAGTTTCTGAGTTCGCTTGCTGCTCTGCTTAACCTCTCCTTTCTCTCTACATACCCTGAGTCTCTGTCCCTTGTGTTGTCTTCACGGTTATTGACTTCTTGAGCGATTAGGGTAAAACTCTTCCTCGCGGGACTCTGCGTAGGCTTACTTGCGGGTAAAGAAACCGGTTTGAGATCCGTAGCTAAAGCTGATTTGATCCACTGAGTCGCCTTTTCGCGTCTCTCCTCTCCTGTTCTTGAGTTGCAGTGCTCTGTTTCCTCAGTTGATAATGATTGAATGATTAGCTTGCTCTTGCTTAACTCCTCTTGGAAACTCAAGAGCTCTCCTATCGGTGGCTGTTGGTTATGATGGTGTTGATTCCTCTTGTCCGAAAGCTCCGAGTATGACCTAAACATATAATTCCAGTGAGAAAACATTACTTGAGGAAGAAGTTACATTTACTCGTAAGCACTTACCTTAGACATTTGAGCAATCTTTCAGCAGCTGAAGCCTCTAACAACGCTTGAGACGCAGCGCGAATAGCCTTATCTCTCTGTCTCAGAATCTCCTGCCATGTCATTATTATTATATAGTTTAAGTTTTCATTCAAACTGGTTTCTTGATCAAAAAGCTATCTGTAATACCTTTCCTAGGTTAACAACTTTGGGAGGAAGTGAGTTCCAGAGAATCTCAGTCTCTGTCCAGCTTCTTTTCCTTGATATCGAATCCGAGGATTCAAGGGTATTGCTTCTAGGTGGAAGAAGAAGGTTCTTACTCTTACTACTTCCACTTCCATAGCTTAAGCTTTTAGCCCATTTTGGAGATGGTGAAACAACACTATCTCTTCTTCTTGTTCTACTACTTGACTTCTCCTCTATCACTCCACAGCTCCTCACAGAAGGAGAAGGAGACGCCTAAGAAAATATAGAAAGTATCAGACAATGACTTCTTGAGTAAAAAATCATTTCTATAAGACTTACAGCAGGGTAACTTCGAGTTCTTGAAACATGTAATTTCATGTCATGAACATGATTCTTAACCCTAGATGGATCTAATGACTCTCTTCTCTTTCCAGCATCACCCAAACCCATCCAAATTCTTCTCCTAGCAGCTGAAGACAAATAAGAAGAGCAACTCGAGACCATTGAATCTGTATCATCCTTCTCCTCCTCCTCCATCACACTCGAAAGATTTTTCAACATTCCAAAATCTGTAACATTCATCTCAGAGACGCTTGAATTGCTCCATCTCGTTCTTCTTGGCCTCTTAACTTGTTGGTTATTATTATAGCTTTCCTCTGTATCAGATAAACTGGCACAAAACTTCTCTATACGCTCTTTAGGGATTAGATCAATAGGTTCACCGGTGCAAGCCCTCCGACCTGGTGTTGGTCTAATGCCTTTGATCATAGGAACTGGATAAGCAAACTCGAGCTTCTCCACGAATATCAGTTGACCTATCTGTAACTTGTCGTAGAGGACAAGATCGTTTTCTTCTCTCGGCAAGGAGGCGTACATTGAATGCGTTGAGTCTGAGATTCTCAAGAAGAAGCCTTTGTTAGGCCATAAACCTCCAGCTGCTAACACAGGGATTATGCTTCTTATCTGAAGCAAAACTGGTCTGTGATCAACGTCTCTTCGTGCTTTCCCGACCCCCATTTCCTCTAGAAGCTTGAATAGAACGCCTGATCTTAGTTCTGCCATTGCTACTACCAGCAACGGCTGTTGGGAGATTTGTGTGAGAAGAAATAGAGAGAGGCAAGAAGAAAAAAGGGTATGTTTCTCAATCTGCTGCATGCAGACAAGAACAAGATTGGTGGAATCTAAGTTTTGATTATGTTCAGAACGAAGAAAGAGGTTTAGTTTTGTGATAAAAGGCTCTAATGTGGGTTTTCTTTTGGTTCCGTGAATGACAAGCAATCAACAGATGTTTCCTCTGTTTTTAGTCATTTGCATTGTTTTTGACAGTTCTCTTTTACTATTATTGATCCTTCTTTTCATTGAATACAATGTCAGTTAAACAAAAAAAAAACAGTTTATCTTGTATTAATTTGTATAATACATTAATAGTATAATAATTAAAAAATAATAATAACACAGACATATCTGAAACTTTTACATAGAATGATCAGATTTATACATTATTTTTCTTTCTTCCAGAAGCTCATCGTCATGTGCAAGTCTTTGTTGCTATATTCAGAGAAGAAGAATCTTTGTTCACAGAAACTTGACCAAAACCTGGTGAAGTCTGATAATGCAGGTGGCCTGTACTCTGATGTTGTTCGACGGTGAGAAGATCCTTGATATGAAGAAGAACATTCGTGTCCAATCATTAATGGTCGGTAGCTACGGCTAGATCCTTCAGACATCGATCGATACCTCTGGTGCTGAGGCTTATGGTGTTTATTGATAGCATGAATCAGATATGGAATTAGCCCCTCCATTTAAAAATCTTTGTTTCTGTATATGAAAATATCATACAGAAACCTAATATTTATATCATGTTGCAACGGAAGAGAGATCAAGTTTCTCTTTGTATTGAATTGACTACTACTGGTTCAAATATATGGGTAAGTATTGACCCTCTGTGATACTGTACCAAAATTTTACTTAGGGTTTCGTCATAAGTGATGATAGCATGACGGTATTGACTTTGACAATAAAAACTTCAGTTGAATCTATGGGCTCTGTTTTGTTTTCGAGAAAGAAACCGTTGAATGTCCAAGCCAATCTAACTTTTGAGGTGATGAAGGATTTATTGATCCCTGTTAGAACCAATAACAAGCGTGTGGTGTACACTGATTAGTTTTCTTTTACCTTCAGTAACTTTCTCTATATGCTTCTTCCAACTTCTACTCTCTCTCAAACCCTAGCATTGCGTCTGTAGCACGCTATCACCAACGAGAAACTTTGAAGACTCTAGCTGTATCCAGAATACGGGCATCACATGACTCCTCTCCACCATAAACCGTGGTTCTTGAGATCTTGGCAATTAAGTGTGATGATTAATAGAGCTGAGAGAACGAAGGTAGAGTAAGTGAGTAAGAGTAACTGAGTCCATGTCTAAATTTGTAAATCGGTTTCGAATGTGTAAGATCTTCCAGGGAAGCCACAAGTCGAGTTAGGTCTCATGTTTATGGCTATCATGCCATGAGTACCATGCCTATGGTAGTCTCTTGTGAGTACCATGCCTATGGTAGTCTCCCAGCTGATGCAACAACATACACACATAAGTAAGTAAATGCGTTCAGGATTGTAATCACCAAAGATGACTTGAGCTATAGCGTCCCCTCCAGCTTATCCGGGATATCTCACCCATAAAACTGCTAAGAGTCTTGGTAAATGTGATATCCATAGGTCCTTCCGCCATTATGACCACAACAACACTTATAGCGGAAGGGTTAGATTTATTAACCCGATCAAGACCCTCTGCTTCTACTGTCTGACCCAATCCAAACCACTAAAACCGTCACATCAGCCTCTGATGCTGCTTTGATTGCTGCTGCAATCAGCGTTTGGTCACCGCGCTTGACATCTTTACACCCCGGCTCGTAAACAACACCTGGTACATAATTTTTAAAATCCCATTTCTGATCCCCATCAAAAGGGGGGACTGTAATGAAGACATTCACAGATCGTTCTGTTTTCTCAGAAGACAAGAGTATGGGGTTGTTTTTATAGGCCGGAAGAAAGTTAATTACTTACAAATTAACTTCTAAACGTAATTGACATAAGTATTTTGAATAAGAAATTATAAATCTCCATGTGCTGGAGCTTATAAGGACCATCTTTTTTTTTTCTTACTTGCATTATAAGGGTAGGCCAAAGTGTTTTCCATTGGATAGTGAGGAACAAAATGTGAAGTTCAAGAAGAGAGTTTTGAAGAGTGACTTCGAAGATAATACAAACCAAACCATACATCTTTTCTCATGTCTGTTTCATGTGTCTGGGTCCTAAAGTTAGAGATGCAGATCTTCAATGTCTCTAAGTGGTTCCGGAGTTCTCTTGTTGTCAGGTTGGTTCACAACTAGCTGACCACAAGCACCACTAATATCCTGACCCATTTCTTTGCGAACCGTGGTTCGTATATTGTAGGTTTCCCTCAGGATCTTCTGGAAGCTTGAGACGCTTTGTTTAGTACTGGTTTTGAACTGGCTCGTTGACCCAATTGGGTTGAATGGTATCAAATTTATCACCTGTTTTTTTTGAGGAAACGGCACAGAGTTTCCCATCAGAAAAATTGCAGAAACTTTTAAGATATTAAGAAACCAAAGATATTTACCACTTGAAATGTCTTTAGCAACTCGCCAAGTTGATGAGCGTTCTCCTCTTGATCATTTACTCCATCAAGCATGATGTACTCAATGAAGATCTTCTGCTGACTATTTGAAATCATGTGACTTATGATCTTTAATAACTTCTGAAATGATGGTTGAACATGTAGTAGCAAAGAACTTGTAAAGGGAGCTTACCTGCTTTTCTGGAAAGCTTGAAGTGCATCCATAAGCTTTTGAAGAGGAAAGGCTCTAGCTGCTGGCATGATTTGGCAGCGGATTTCTTGAACTGGTGCATGAAGAGATACCGCTAAACTTATGCCTGGTAGATCATTGTGAAGCTTGTTTATCGCATGAACAACTCCAACCTACATGCAAACGAAATCAGAATATGGGTTAGTAGAGAAAAAAAAGGAAAATAACAAAGAGAGTTAGTCCTGTTTTGCCCCCAAAAATGCTTTGAAGTATATTTCTCAGTACTTACAGTTGAAATGGTAATTCTCTTGGGTGAGAGCTGAAAAGGCTGTTTTAACATGGCACGGACAGCTTCAACAACAGCATTGTAGTTATTCAAAGGTTCTCCCATTCCCTGATCACATTAAGCAAAACCAAGGCAGGCAACAACTGGTGAATGTACATAATCGATACCACCTTTACCCATTACCACATGGAAAGGAGTATAAAGTATAAACAACAATAGCCAATAAAGAAACTTTTGATGAGATGCATTAGTAACAAGCGACATACCATGAAGACGATGTTGCGTATATCAGCTAGGCGAGAGGCGTGAACGAGCTGCTCCACAATTTCTCCCGATGTTAAATTGCTTTTGAATCCCATGCTACCAGTTGCACAGAACGTGCAACCCATTTTGCAACCAACCTATTGATAAACAACAACACTTGTATCAGATGCTCTCATGCTGATTCAATGATTTAAAAAAAAATAATACCTGTGATGAAATGCATAATGTAGATCTCACACCACCTGGACGTGGCTTCCCTCCACACATCCCCAACCGAGTATCGTATCTCATTATCACAGCCTCCACAAAAGCTCCATTCTTTAAATCAGTAATCAATTACAAGTTCATCAGATAACACTTTAAAGCTAGGACTATTACAAGCAATGTTCTGTAATGACAAAGTCTATCAGCAACCAAATCTCTTATGTACATTCTCATCCAAAAATACTAATCATATAGACAAGAGCATAGCCATATCGTATCTGTCTGTATACCTGGAGCTTGATGAGGAGTTTAGAGGTGGTGCCATCGGAGGAGTGGAAGAGGGAGTGGAGAGAGGAAGTGAAAGTCTTGAACTTTGAATGGAGGAGAGTGTATGCGGCGGTGGGCAACGAAGGGATCTCGTCCCAAACGCAATCGGGATTCTGAATTACATACTTCCAGATCGGAATCATGAAATTAGGGTTTATTCCCGCTGACTCGAACTCCGATTTGATCTCCGCCGCATCGAATACTGATTTCATCTTCATCGGCTTCCTTGAAACTCTCACCTCGCCGCCGCCGTCGCTCAGTTTCGCCGGTTAAAATTTCGTCTCGCCGATGATTTTAAAAAGCCCTAAAACTTTTAAAGAAGCCGTCGCCGAAAATAAAAGAAGCTAGGGAATGATAAACCCGGTTTGATTGAAACCGGTTTTCTTAACCGAGTTGGCTTTTGGCGGTTGAGCCGAGTATATTAAAGTCTGTTGCATGATTCAGACCAGCATAGTGCTAGATGACAAACAGAATAATCTTATTGCAAATGGGTATAAACATTAACATAGAGATGTTCATTGGTGAAGTAGCTGATGTAATATCCATGTGGACTGTGGTTGGAGGTGTTGTTCGGAAGCATATTCCTCTAGGTTTGTGCTAGCAAGTGGTGTAACCACAAGCGCTTGCTTGAGTGACTCAACAAGCGTATTATTGGAAGAATAATGTTTCTTCGCAAATTTTTGTACTCTTTTGAGATTTCTCTTTTTATTTTTAATC
The DNA here is from genome assembly GCF_000801105.2 of Raphanus sativus. Lineage (NCBI taxonomy): Eukaryota > Viridiplantae > Streptophyta > Magnoliopsida > Brassicales > Brassicaceae > Raphanus > Raphanus sativus. The sequence goes on along the minus strand of NC_079515.1, from coordinate 35,813,429 downwards.
CTCGAAGATCTTACTTTTAGTATAGTTCAACTTGTAACGCACACTGAAATGAAAATATTTTCTTTCTCAAATGGTCATAGTGCTAAGTTAGATAAGATTACAACATAAAATCAATTGGTGATTAGTGGAGTGCTCCATCTATCTTAAATTTTATTTAGCATTTTTTTCAATTTCCAATATGAGACATTTGTTCCTAATACATAATTGATAGTTTGATCTCAAACGTTTGAAATAAAATTCTTTAGTTAATTTTAAAAGAACTAAAATATAAATGTAAATGCAAAATTTTAAGCTTTGTTAGCTTCTTAAAGCTGCACAGGTTTTATGTTTTTTGGTTTGAATTTTACTTAGCATATTTTCCAACTTTCGATATGAAACATTTGTCCCTAATACATAGTTGGTAGTTTGATCTCAAACGTTTTAAATAAGATTCTTTAGTTAATTTTAAAAGAGCTAAAATATAAATGTAAATGCAAAATTTTAAGCTTTAGTGGCTTCTTAAAGCTGCACAGGTTTTATGTCTTTTGGTTTGAATTTGCTTTTCATATCTTAATGTCGTATAATTTTTTTTGGACAAAAGACAAAAACTGGTTCGCAGCTGGTTGAGATTCGAACCTGACATTTCTACCATTAAAAATGAAGATTTTACTATTTGAGCTACCAGCTCCAAGTTTAAATGTCTAAGTGTAGAAGATGATTTTCTGAGTTTAAATAATGAAATTATGTTTTATTTTCGAGCAAAGCCTCGTCGATTATAACTTATATTAAAATTATAAATATGATTTAACTTTGATTAAATTAACACTGATGCAAGATTCTATATAGAAGGTGGAGACGTTCCATTACTTGGACTGCTTGTAACCCATTGCTTCACTTCAATATATACTATCGAATGTGGTGGAGAAGGTGGAGACATTTCATTGTTTGGACCGCTTGGAACCAATCTCTTCACTCCAAAATCAGCTATAAAATGTGGTGGAGAAGGTGGAAAAGTTTCATTGTTTGGGCCGGTTGGAACCAATCTCTTCACTCCAAAATCAGCTATAAAATGTGGTGGAGAAGGTGGAGAAGTTTCATTGTTTGGGCCGGTTGGAACCAATCTCTTCACTCCAAAATCCACTGTAGAATGTGGTGGAGAAGGTGGAGACGTTTCATTGTTTGGGCCGGTTGGAACCAATCTCTTTACTCCAATACTTTCTATAGAATGTGGTGGAGAAGGTGGAGAAGTTTCATTGTTTGGGCCGGTAGGAACCAATCTCTTCACTCCAAAATCAGCTATGAAATGTGGTGGAGAAGGTGGAGAAGTTTCATTGTTTGGGCCGGTTGGAACCAATCTCTTCACTCCAAAATCAGCTATAAAATGTGGTGGAGAAGGTGGAGAAGTTTCATTGTTTGGGCCGGTTGGAACCAATCTCATCACTCCAAAATCCACTGTAGAATGTGGTGGAGAAGGTGGAGACGTTTCATTGTTTGGGCCGGTTGGAACCAATCTCTTTACTCCAATACTTTCTATAGAATGTGGTGGAGAAGGTGGAGAAGTTTCATTGTTTGGACCGGTTGGAACCAATCTCTTCACTCCAAAATCAGCTATGAAATGTGGTGGAGAAGGTGGAGAAGTTTCATTGTTTGGTCCGGTTGGAACCAATCTCTTCACTCCAAAATCAGCTATAAAATGTGGTGGAGAAGGTGGAGAAGTTTTATTATTTGGGCCGGTTGGAACCAATCTCTTCACTCTATCATTCGCTCTTGAAACTGGTGGATACAGAAAAGACGTCTCATTTTTTAGGCTGCTTGGAACCAATTTTTTTATTTCATCATAAGAAATATTTCTAGACACATCGAAGTCAGAAACAAAGAAAAAATTATCACGAATTGCTAAAGATGGTGTAAAATACAAGAACTGAAACATGACAACTCCAAAAAAACTCTTCATGTTTTTTTTTGTATTTTTGATGTTTATGTTGAAAAATGAATGTGATGTAAGTTAACTTTCTGACTAGAGTTATTTATAGTTAGTTTTTAGTTTTCTCTGAAAAACGTAGACATTTCATAATCATTTGTATAAGGAAATTCTATAACTTTATAAGTAAAATATCACTGACAGTATATCTGTAATAAATATTTGATATACTAAATAAAATCCTCTGAATATAAATTGACGTATCTTTAAGTATATCTGACTTTGTTAATTTTAAAATTTATTTCTAAATTGATCAAATGCATGAAAAAAAGATTTTTGTTGATAAAATAAGATTTTATTACAGATGAATCCAAATCTAGACAAAAAAACAACTATTCCAACAAAATCCAAATGTTAAGTCAGTTATAGACACGAAGCTATTATATATATATATATATATATATATATATATATATATAATATTATTTTAAATTCAAGTGTTAGTTTACTAGAGTAAAACACCACAACTCCAAAGAAACTCTTCATAGTTTTGGTATTTGGTATTTTTGTTGTTGAGTGATATGTTAAAAATGAATGTGATGTAATTTAACTATGAAAATGTTTAACAATTACTTGTTTATAAGAAATTCTAAAACTTTTTAAGTAAAATATCATTTACGAAGAAAAATATATGATATACATAAAAAATCTTTTGAATATAAAGACATCTATATCTTATGTATATGCAACTTTGTTTATAAATCTTTTGAATATAAAGACATGTATATCTTATGTAATAAATATTTCTTATGTAAATGTAACTTTGTTTAGACATGTATATTATCTAATTGATCAAATGCATGAATAAAAAAAAAGATTTATTGACTAAAATATATATTTTATAAAACCATGAACATTGTTTTAAAATAATATTTGTACTACCTGTAATTTACACAAAATACTATTAATTATCAATCCAAACCATATCACAACATATTACCTAAATATCTAAATTTCAAACTGTCTAAATTGGTTTTCAGACAATTAAATTAAACCACACGTAAGATTATATGGTAAACTTTTATCTATTGATTTAAACTATTGATTTTCACTTGTAGAATATCTTTGCTATAGATAACTAAATCAATAAAATTTTAAAACTTATAATTTCCAGTATATATGATAAATTTTTAATTTGAGATAATTTGTCCTCTCGACATACCATATGCTAACATATTTAAGATTTTTTTTTGAAATGATATTCTTGTGCATATCCTAATACAGAGGGTTACTCATAATGCATATCCATATCCTAATAATATGATATAAGATCAAAATTGTTGTGTACAAAATAGTGGGTATAAGTACTGAGTATTTCTCACTAACATAACAAGAAATCCAGATTATATATTTTACGATGTTGACAAATATACAAAATAAAGTTTGGATTTAACCTTTTCACGTTTAATTTTTTAGTTTTTAGAATTTTGGTTTAATATTTTGGAAGGACCTTGGTACAGAACTTAAATTAGTTATTAGAGCATAATCTCTCAAATCATGATTATGGAGATCTTGTCGATCATGTGATCACACCATCATCAGTCATCTCATATCTCGTCAACACATCGACTGCTTCCTCACACCAAGTCACCCGGTCTTATTTGGTACAAGATCTCATAGTCATTGATCATGTCATCACTAATCTCACTGTTACATCTAATCTTCACACTGATTTTGTCATACGGAGTTACCGTAAACTCGTTTTATAGAGTTACTGCGAATTCGTTATATAGTTAAAGCAAACTTCTCATGAAATTACCACACTAAGATCTTGTTTCTTTCTCAAAACAAAATCCGTAAGATGATCGCATACTCCATGAAAACCCATTTATGACCGAGTGTCCACGATGACATGTACGTCCATGACTGATTTTCCATGGCTCGTCTATTACAGTCCATCCACGGAGAAATCCACCCACGACAGCCCATCAATGGTAATTTTGTTCATGACATCCCGTCCATGGCACCTTGGCCATGACATCTCGTCCATGATGGCTTGTCCATGAGAGCTCGTGCATGAATACAATTGAGTATTCAAAGATGAGAATCGTGATCCTTGTTCAATCGAAGATGATTTCTAATCTTACGTACTCCAAACTTCACAACAAGATACATTTTTATGAAACATGTTGATAAGAATTTATAATAATTTATAATAAGAACCGGGCTTCTAGCTCAGTTGGTAAAGAGTTCACAGCTGTGAGTTCCGCCATCTGGGTTCGAATCCCGGCCACTGGGGAATTAACATTTCGGCATCGCAAGGGACAGAGGACCGACATGTGGCAACACGTGACTAGTCTGGACCACTTCTGTGGAGCCAGGATACCTCTGTATAATTCAAAAAAAAAAGAATTTATAATAAGGTGGTTATTTTACAAGTTCATCGATCTCAGACAACATTCATTCAACAAACTAATGGCTTGCTGTTGAAGATGGATTTAACATACTTCCATAAATACAATCTTAAATTAATATCAGTCCACTAAATAAGAATAAGTCGGTATGGAGAAAAAAATCAGCAAAGAAAAAGTAAAAGAAAAAAAACTATTTGAAAAAATATATGCCTAAAATATGTATAGATAATGAGTTTAAACCAAAAACGAATGTATAAATAAATAGTCATTTCATTATTAAATATTTTTACTTCTCTAATAGTTCAAAAAAGATCTAAATTTTTTATTAGCTCGTCATTACATTGACATAAGGCTATACATCATCAAGAGTCTCTTGTGTCTCTTCACAGATCTTTGTATACTTTCAATATTTTTCTTTTTATTTTTAATCATCGAGGATTTTATTATTGGCATAGGTCAGCTTGTAACACAAAGAAAAATGGAAATAACATTATTTTCTTCTCAAATCAACATAGTTGATAATTTAATCTTGAACATTTAAACAAGATTCTTTAGTTGATTTCAAAAGAGCTAAAATGTAATTATAAATGCAAAAATCAAAGCTCTGTAGGCTTCTTAAATCTACATAGGTTTTATGTTTGTTCGTGTGAATTTGTTTCTCAACTCTTAAATGTCTAAGGGGGATGTATTGAATCTGAAATTTGAAGTGATTTGATTTTTAATGAGTTTTGAAATGATTGCAAGAGAATTAGGAAATTTGATGTGATTTTTGTTAAAACACTCTAAAATCTCATCCAGAGGCGGACCCACGTGTAGGGTAGGGTGTCAGCTGACACCCCTTAAATAATTTAACTTTCATTTGTAACGTGTAGTCGTATGTCGACAGCAGCAGAATTGGTTAACATGCTTACTTCTGACACCCCCAAAATCTTGGTTCGAACCCTGCCTGCACCTATTTAACTTGTTTTTTTTTTTAAATCGGGCTGAAAGCCCATGTTTTAGATTAACTTTTTTTCTGTTGGGTCTTAAATTTAGTTTAGTCTGTATGTTCTTTTTGGGCTTAACTTAAAATTTAATCGAATTATTTGTTTGTTTATATATGTGGGCTTCTAAAACCCAAATTCAACATATGTTTTTTTTTAATTAAAAAACTGATAACAGTTTTCACAAAATAAAATATGTTAAAATCTATAATATATATAATAAATATTTTCAATAATATTTAATTTTAAATTATTAAATTAATTTATGACACCGGTAAAAAATATTTCTGGGTCCGCCACTGATCTCATCTAAAATAGTGGGATTTGGATTTTTATTTTTATAACTAAGGAACTCTCCTCAAACACTCTAGAAACACTTAGGGGGATGTATTCAATTTAGCATTTGATGTGATTTGGTTTTTAATGGAGTTTTAGATGATTTTAATAAGTTGCAGAGATTTAGGTGATTTTTTTTAAACTACTCTAGAATATCACCTAAAACAATGGGATTTGAGTTTTATTTTTTTAACTAAGAAACTCCACCCAAACACCCTAAAATCACCTCAAAACTTTAAAATCCCACAACTTAAAATATTTTTAATAACAGTGGATTTCAGAGTACTTTACGAAATGTCAAGTTCAATAACAGTGGATTTTAAATGAGTTTTTAAAATTCATGTTTGAATAACAGTGGATTTGTCATTTTAATACAAATCACCTGAAACTCTCAGTTGAATACACCCCCCTTAAGTACTCTAAAATCTCCAACTTAAATATTGTTCAATAACAGTGGATTTCAGAGTGTTTTATAAAATGTCAAGTTCAATAACACTGGATTTTAAAGTGTTTTTTAAAATTCACGTTTGAATAACAGTAAATTTGTCATTTTAATACAAATCACTTAAAACTCTTAGTTGAATACATCCCCCTAAGTGTAGAAGGTGATTTTCTGAGTTTAAATAATGAAACTATGTTTTACTTTCGAGCAAAGCCTCATCAGTTATAACTTAAATTAAAATTGTAAATATGATTTAACCTTGATTAAATTAAAACTGATGCAAGATTCTATGTAGAAGGTGGATACAAGGAAAATTTGGGTTTTGTCCAAGAATGAAAGCTTTTTCTGTTGGAAAATAGGTTTGATGAAAGAAAAAATAGTTTATATATATATACATATTGTAAAAATAACAACTATATGATTTCTCTTTTATAAAATAGGACAAGTTTCATGCTAGGATTTATTAGAAGTGACATTCCTTCTTTTTTATATATATTTTTTTGTCCATCAAAAAGTATTAATATTTAGTTTGAAAGTTTCTTATAATTTTGAGATATTCATGCTAAAATCTCTTATCTGAAAAGCTTTGACATAAGTATTTCAAATTTTTGAAAAGTTCTTTTATTATATTTTTTTATGAAAGACTCTACTTGAGAGATTTAGCTTTCCAAGCTACCATCCACATCCTATGGCGGGAGAGAAACAGCAGACGTCACCATGGTAATCCCCTTAGGAACCGAATTTCCTCTTTGTGATACCAAAAAACAGTGTTCTATAGTTTGTCATGATGCAAAATTGGCTTGAAAGGACCACCCCTCCTTAAACTCTAGTTTTTTTTCTTGTATATGGCTTGTGTTCACTTTCTAAAACATAAACTTTAATGGCCTGTAATTTTTTTTGTAAAATGTTAACTTAAGTTTTTATGGCCTTTTGACAATTTTTATTTAAATTTTATATTTTGAATTGTTGTGAATTACAAACTCATAATAAATAATTATCTTCATGAATTGTCAGTGCCAAAAAAAACATTTATTTCTCATTTGCGATTAAAAAAAAAAAATTTCAACCAGAAATTCCGTATTATTCACTGAAACTGGACTATCGGTAAAAAACATGGGAATTTTGGTAATAGGGGACAACTAATCTCATATATTATCTCCTTAGGACAAAAATAATGTTTGTTACTTTTAGACATATTGTATTCTTACATTCTTTAAAAAAATTATATTAATATATTGACTTACTGAAAAGTCAAAAAGAACAAAAATACAAAAAAATGATATTAACATACATGTGAAGTTAAAGAAAATATTTCTTTTGATAAAATTATTGTGGAAAGAGCACTATCAAAATTAGTCTGCAAATGTTAATACATCTCATCTACCATCTACGATAACTTAGAATAGAAAATCCACTAAGAACACAATAATCTACTGAACATAAATTACATAATATACTGCTATGCATCCATCTACCAACGTAGCATACTAATTAATCTACTTTTTCTTTTTCGTTCTGAAAGTTAACAGATCAAATTATCTAAAATTTTAGCATTTGTCTCCTATTATCAAAATCTACATTGTACTGTATTCTCTTTCAACTACTTCCTTCAATATACAACATCTACTCTATCATCTATTTCTAAGTACGCTAGAATCTACACTATAGCACAAAGAAAACTACACACCTACTCACTACCTGATTTTTAGTTAACACAACAATGACCGCCCAACTACCTTCCAAAGTTTTACTCTTTTTTTCTTCTTTTCCTAACTTTGCATTTGGTTTGAACCGAGTTATATAAGCCACATACAGACGAACTCAGGGCTGCCCATTATCCACCCATAATTTATCTACAACGCCCCGTTCTAAAGCATGAGCTGGGGATTTCCTGTGGGATGCTGAGAGCAATATTGCAGAAAGATACCAGATTTTTGTTGGCTACGTGTGGGTTTGGGCTTGTAGGCTGATGTGGCAATGCGACATCTTAGTCTTTCCCCAATTATTGAGCATCAAAATCTATAATGTTCCCATCTAAAATGATGCATAAACCAACGGGTTGTTGCAGGATATTGAGGATTGATGTGTCAGACATTTTTCAACTTTGTTCAAGTAAATCTTCAACCAAGAGTACAACCCCTGTCTACATAAATTTACTAAAGCATCTTAACATTTTCTTATTTCCACTTAGGTAGATTACAAAGATGCAATTTTAGAGATTTGTCTTTATAAGCGCTTAGTGACATCCCCTTGTGAGCTTTAGCTTTGTAGGCCAGGGTTTCCTCAATCTGATAGGCTTCTCCAAATCCATTCGGCACTATCAGAAGGAACTGTAAACTCTGATAAAGGCTCCCCTAAAAGAATATAGCAATAATGCATATGCAAAAATGTAAGTAAATATGTGTCTTGTTTGATGTCTTTTGAGAGTAGCATCAAATTCGATTCTCCAGGATTGTCCAATGCACATACATAACTAGTTGTCCAATAGCATCAAATTACCTCTCGTATATGTAACCCCCTTCAACTACTGTATATATAGATATCAATAGAGATCAGTATATATCAACAGATAATAAGTAACAAAAAAAGAGATATAATTCACCTTCGGGTACGAAACCGATTTCAATTCCGGCTTCCGCATATTTATCCATCATATCTTTACAAAGAGTAAAAGTCTCAACCGTCTAATTCCCAATCGAAACCTATTATCTGTGCTGAGACTTCTGTGTGTCTGTTACAAAGAGAGAATATCTTATTGCCTAGGACTGCTAGATATGCCCAGTTGCCCTAATCGTCGTGTCCTATGAAGTTAATTTTGTTCAGGTGTTAATTCAGTTCTTTTTTTAGCAGTGAAATTTCATTCAACCTTACATTTTTACTGTATTAGCTTAGTCATAGTTTATATGAAAAGAAGAAAACTTTTATATGAATATTGTTATTTTTTAGGATCTAATGATTTAACTTCCACGTACGCATGTGTCGCCTTTCTTTTAGAAAATTGAAAGTTGGATACATATAACTTCCACGCATGTGTCCCTAGCTGTCATATGACTATGAATGACGATTTTGATAATACATTTTGATCTAAAGTAAAATAATGAAAATAGTGTTTTGGTTCTATGTGGATGGCCATACAGCTGTGGCTCGAGAGTCTCCTCAAGATCCTCTCTGTAGTACAGAATGGTCTTCTTACTCATTTGACTTCACTTATCCTCTTTATATGTCAAACTTCTAATTATTCTCAACTAATTCATCGCTTAACAATTAACATAAACCCATGAATAAAAATTATAAAAAGTTGAATTAATTTGAAGAAATGAAACCATACGTGTTGTGACAGTGCAACCCGACAGAAATTAATTAAAGAAACGATAATGCAATTTTAATATTTATGTTTCGTTACTTAATTATTTAGTAGAAAAAGTAAAAGGAAATGATATAAGATTTGACTGAATTCAAATTATAAGCAGTCTTCCACTGAAGATGATGCCAACTAAATACACACGTTCTTCACTTTGAGGCCAGCTCATCTCTCATCATCTCTCATCTCTAAGTGGTTAACAGAGGTCGACAATTATAAGATTGCGTGAAGGGATGGTGCATTTTGCTTATCTCAGACCCCACTTTGGTATCCAATGGCATCGACTAACCTCTAACGTCCACGGTGTTTCATAATTACTCCGGTCCAACATCATATCAAATTAACATAAATTATTTAATCCTTGTCGTGTATCTACCGACTATAAAATTTAGCTGAATAAATATCATTTTCTCTTTATTATTTATTTACTGATAACGGTTTTTAAAGTATTTGTTTTGATATCATTCCCTTGTATCCAATTGGCAAATCCCATAAGAAATCAAAGTTTCAAACAAAAAAAAAATCCCATAAAACAATTATTTTTGGAACAAAACTTAGGTTCACCCCCTAAGGTGAACCTCTACATTCACCCACCAATAGGAATTAGTTAATTGAGATTTGATATCTCTTTAAAAAGGAAACCAAGTAATAATGATTTAATGAAATAAAATTATGTTTTTAGATAAATAAAAAATAGTAGTAATCATTAAAAAAATACATTCTTTTTAATATCGATAAATCCGTCAGAAAATACTAAACCCTAAACCCTAAACCCTAAATTATAAACCCTAAACCCTAAGTTCTAAATACTAAACCCTAAACCCTTAGGGAAAGCCTGAACCCTTGGGCAAATCCTATACCCTAAACCCTTAAATTTAAACCAAACCTTAAATCATAAATTAAATCTTAATCCCTAAACCCTAAATCATAACTTCTAATACTAAACCTTAAATCCTAAATTCCAAAATGGTTTATGGTTTAGGATTAAGAGTATATGATTTAATATTTGTCAAAGAGTTTAGGGTTTAGGGTTTCGTGTTTAGAATTTAGGGTTTAATATTATGGTTTATGATTAAGGGTTTAGGGTTTAAGATTAACGATTTAGGGTATAGGATTTGCCCAAGGGTTCAGGCTTTCCCTAAGGGTTTAGGGTTTAGTATTTAGAATTTAGGGTTTAGTATTTAGAATTTAGAGTTTAGGGTTTAGTATTTTTGACGGATTTATCAATACTAAAAAAAAAAAATTTTATAATTGCTACTATTTTTTATTTATCTAAAAACATAATTTTATTTCATTAAATTCTTATTATTTGGTTTCCTTTTTTAAGAGATATCAAATCTCAATTAACTAATTCTTATTGGTGAGTGAATGTAGAAATTCACCTTAGGGGGTGAAGGTAAGTTTTGTTCTTATTTTTGGCGTTGACTAAGCGACGATTGCATGAATCACACACGTACTACAATTTGGAAACGTTTGGCAAAATGTTCAAAAGAACGTTTGGAAAAGAAAAAAAAAGAGAATCCCTCTGCCACTCTGGAACTCCATAGGTGCAAGTTTTTGCCTTGACCCCACAAAATCTGTATTTTTATAAAATCAAAAATCAAAATCTATTGCCATTTGTTCACCAAGAAAAAAAAATGCAATTTTAATATACACTAGATTTTGATCCGCCCTTAGAAGGGCGGGTATATTTTTTGTTTTACATTTTTTTATAAATTTAATTTTTATATTTATGTTTTTATTTACGTTTTTTTATTATATAATATCAATATACTAAAATAGGAATATGACCTATTGATATATGTATGGTCAAATTATTTTACAATAATTATTAAAACCTCTTATTAATTATTTAAAAGAAATATTATACAAAGAAAAATATAAATATGATTAAAAACATAAATATAAAAATTAAATTTCTAAAATATGTAAAACAAAAAAATATACCAGCTCTTTTAAAGGCGAATCCGAATCTAGTCAATACTATTAAAATATGAGAATTAATAGAATAGATATAATTACAAAGAAAAATACAAATATAACCACAAAAAAACACAAATATGAGAATTATAGTAAAACAAAAAATATATCCGTCCTTTAAAAGGCGGGTCAGAATCTAGTTATGGTTTAATTTTGTTGATCTAAACATCTATTATTTCAACTTGATTTTTAGTGGTTTATTTTAAAAAATATTAACAATTATTAATAAATAATTAGTAAGTCTTGAAAATGTTGAATTTTAAACCTACTATTTATTCTTTATTATCAATAGAAAAATTGTCGTTTGGCTTCTTTTATTAACTGCCGTTTAATATATGCAGACAATAGTTCTTAATAAATATTAAATTAATTACTATTATTCTATATTATTTCATGAATTTTTATTAGTATAAATTAGTTTCAGATTCCTAGAATATAGGAATGGGGAAGTTATGCCGTTAAAAAAAAAGGGAAAGAAGAAGTTATAATATATTTCATTTTTGGAAGAATAAAATATGGAAATAATTAATTAGACACAACATTTTATTAATAGGTCATGCTGAAGAATTAATAGAATAGATTACGCAGCTATCTTCCAGCCTGTGTCTCTTTCAACTCTTTCCATTTCTATACCTTCTTCTCCCTATATCTCTTCACTCATCATCTTTCGTTCATTCAACCTCAAACCAGTGTCTTTAGCTCTCTCTCTCTCTCTCTCTCTCTCTCTCTCTCTCTCTCTCTCTCTCTCCATAAAATTCGATCAGGGCGTTTGAGAATCCAATCTAACTAAAGTCAAATGGATCCGTGCTCTTTCGTACGGATCATAGTCGGAAACTTGGCCGTTAGGTTTCCGTCTTCGTTGTCCGAACAGTCAGTTTCACCTCCACATTGCTACTGCAAAATCAAATTCAATAGTTTCCCTCGCCAGATTGTTTCTGCTCCGGTTATCTTCCAAACCGAATCTGAATCCGACACTCGTTCCTCCACCGTCGCTGCTTACTTCAGTGTAAACAAAGCTCAGATAGATGCTTCTTTGACGAAGACCAAGTTGACTGTCCTCTCCGTCGAGACCTACTCACGAAGTGACGGCGTAACCGGCGCGTCGTGTGGACTCGCTTCAGCGAGTGAGAAGTTACTAGGTCGGTTCGAGGTTCGGCTGGATTTGAAAGCGGCGGAGACGAAAACGTGCGTGGCACACAACGGATGGGTTGCCTTGGGATCCAAGAAAGGGAGGAATAAAACTGGATCTGTTCCGGAGCTCCATTTTACCGTACGGGTTGAACCCGACCCGAGATTCGTGTTTCAATTCGACAGCGAGCCGGAGTGCAGCCCTCAGGTTTTCCAAGTGCAAGGAAACACGAGACAAGCCGTGTTCACTTGCGAGTTCGCCGCGAGGATCAGCTCCGAATCAATCTCATCGAGAAGTTGCGTATCGTCGGAAAAGGAACAACAGCCGTCGAAAGAGAGAAAAGGTTGGTCGGTTACTGTGCATGATCTCTCCGGCTCACCCGTAGCGATGGCATCCATGGTCACACCATTCGTTCCATCTCCCGGTTCGAACCGCGTGACGCGATCAAGTCCCGGCGCGTGGCTCATTCTCAGACCCGACGGTCGTTGTCGCACGTGGAAGCCGTGGGGACGGCTAGAGGCGTGGCTCGAAGCTGGTTACTCCGACGCGCTTGGTTACCGTTTCGAGCTCTTCCAGGACGGAGTCGCCGCTGAGGTCTCCACGTCGTCCTCTGTTAGTTTGAAAAATGGCGGGAGTTTCGTTATCGACGCCACGGGCGGGACAAACACGGCGGTTTCTACGCCGTCAACAACGAGTCCTCAGGGAAGCTGTGATCTCGGGTCCGGATCTAGCATCGGGTCGGGAGCAGGATCAGGATCCGGGTCGGATTTTGGATATCTACTGCCCCAGCACCCGGCGCAAAAGAGAGGGTTCGTGATGTCGGCTTCGGTGGAAGGCGTCGGGAAACGGAGCAAACCGGAGGTAGAAGTTGGCGTGTCGCACGTGACATGCACGGAGGATGCAGCAGCGCACGTGGCGTTAGCTGCGGCGGTGGATCTCAGTTTGGACGCTTGCAAGCTGTTCTCTCATAAGCTAAGGAAAGAGTTAAGACAGCAAAGCCAGCTTGGTGTCGTTTGACGTGTATTGATTTGTCGTTTTACCAATTCATGAGTTGTCTTCTGTGAAATGTTTTTATTTTTGTGAGGTAGTGTTGTTAGCTAGGACTCTAGCCAGCCAATATAAATTGTTTATATATTTCATGTATGGCTAATAAAAATGACAGTGTAACATCTTCTAATCTCATCATTTTATTCTTTTTAATTTCTTATAAACAAAAAAAAAGAAACTTGTGAAGATTAATTATTTCTTTATATCATTTTTTTAAAAAACCATTAGTATGGTTTTTCTCCATTGTAATTACCAGGAGGATCATAATTGCATATAATAAAAGTACCACCACTGTGACACACAACTTTAGAACATCCCAATCGAAGACTATTTCTCCAAACCACTTGTGTGTAATGCAGACAAGTACCACCGTTTGGATCATTACAAGTGTTGCTATCATAGTCGTAGTACTTCTTCTCGTCGATCCACATTTCCGAAGCATCTCCAGCTGACATATCTCCACTACTCCACGCAATGTTCTCTCCAAATGGTCCATTCGAATGGACCATGGCACAGTCACTGACTCTCTGGTTTGCGTAGCTCGAGGCGTAAGCAGCGACCTCTTCGTCCCAAACAAATGGCTCTAGCCCAACCTCGTTCCGGGCTTCGTTATGTTCATCTAGGAATTCTTGTTTCCAGTCTTGGGAAAAAGATGGAAGAATGAAGTTACAGGAAAGAACGATTGCAAAGAGAAATAAGATGCTGGGTTTGAGTCTTTTGACTAGAGACATTGTTCATTACAAGTTGATTACGTGATGGTGATGAAGCTTAGGAGTTCATAGTAGTATTTATATTTCATATTTTGGAATAGTTAACAACTTTGGTTAGTAACAAAGGAAACAAATCTTTCTCAAAAAACGAACAAAGGAAACAAACTGCTGTTATTTCCAAAACTAAAAGAGGACCGTAATAACATACTCTCTATATAAGAAAGATATAGTCAACGGTGCATTTCTATTCTTAGTATTCATTGGATTTTTACTATCTTGGAGATTTGGAGCATTACTATCTTGATATCATGATTGAAATTTTAAATGTTAAATTTTATCATTTTGGAAAATGACCACAAATATAAATCTAATTTCCAATTCAGTTATATTTTAATGATATTTTATTTTTGTTTAATGACATCTCAGTCACCTTGCTTTTAGAACTTTGTCCAATACAAAGCACAAGACATTATAATGGCCCTTGATATGGTTCTTCTTATCTATCTGGAGGATTGAAATTAAGACTATCCGAGTTACATTTCCTTTGTCTATTGACAGTAGACCCTCAAACCGAACTTCTTCGCATGATATGCGGGGATTTGAACTCAAGGCCATTCCAGTTTCTTGCTTCTCAAGATTCAAATTCCTTGCATGTAAATCTTCAGTGATGAAACTAGTCTTAGTTGATATAGTTCAAATGTTTTTTTATGAAAAAGGGTTGATATAGTTTAAATGTTGTCCACACATAATTCGCATATACTAGGGCCGTGGACCAGAGGAGGGATGTATACAGCTTCTGGGTGGTGCTAATGAAAAAAGCAGGTGGAGGAAGAGTTCGGCACAAATAGAGACATCGTCATGATGAGATTACTGATGTTTTGTAGATCATACATTTGATATAAGTATATAGCCCAAAGAAGGGTCAAGGGTGACTTCTCAGTACATCGATCTCATACCCAAGAATATAATAGGTTCTCAATAGTTTTAAATATGTCAATTCTTATAAGAAAGGCCTATTTCATACAAGAGTTTTATATTATCGAATCATTGTCCAAATTTAATAGCCAAAGTTTAACTAAGGTTTGTACATGAGATAAAAAAAAAGGTATTAACAAACAACGACAGTTTGGCCGAGTGGTCTAAGGCGCCAGATTTAGGCTCTGGTCCGCAAGGGCGTGGGTTCAAATCCCACAGCTGTCAATTTTTATTTTGTTTCCTCCTTTCTTGGGTATCTACAGTTATCTCTTCTTGCATGCAACATGCGTCCATTTGAATTTCTTGCTAAAAGGCTTTCATGTAACAGTTTATTCAAATATCGACATGAGCCTTTTAATTGGGCCAAATGCTACAGGCCCATTTAAAAAGTCGGCATTTCTGTACATAAAAGCCCAAATAAGTCATCAAATATTTACAACTAGGGTCGGCCCGGGCTACGCCCGAGTTTTTGTTTAAATTTTAGTTTTTATTATATATTTTGTATGTTTATTTTCGATATATAAATATTATCTGTTATAAAAATATAAGTAGTTAGACGATTATAAAATTATTCTCAATAATTTATTTTTTCTGTTTTATGAATTTCAAAAAAAAAAAATTCAAATATCTGATAATTTTGTTATTGGAAATTATATAAGATGATGACCAAAAATAAATGATCAAATTTTAGTTGTGTTTAGTTGGTGTGACTGTAGAAATATTTCATTTCACTTAATATTTTTTTATATTTCACTTGAGCCAAACCACATATGATAGTTTTCATTCATTTTTTCTTTAGCAATTAAAACTAAAAGAAGTAATGTAGCCCTTTAATTGTTGAGAAATACCCTATGATAACAATAAAAAAGTTTATTGTCACAAATATAGATTCTAAAAATCAAAATGACCAAAATGTTTCATTAAAGATGTAAATATACACTTATATCATTTGAGTTAACTAATCTAGATCTTAGAGTTTAAAATTGGGTGGAGATTTGAGATTGAATGTTTAAAACTTTATAAGATAAAAAATAAATTTTAAAAATTTGAAAATGAAAAATTTAAAAGTAGTCTTTTATTTTCGAATTAATTTTTTTTTTAAACGAATTCGAAAACATATAATATGAATTAGGTATGGGCATTCGGATTACCGGTTTGGATTCAGATCGAGTTTTTCAGATTTTAGATATTTCAGAATTAGAAAAAATAGTACCGATCGGATAATTTAAAATGCTAGTTTGGATACGGTTCGATACCTGCAGATCCGGTTCGGATCCGCTTACACCCAAAGTAACCGTAAAAAAGTCGGTTTCAGTTCGGATTTAGCTGTATTTATCAGACCAAACCGAAATGGGTGTTTTTTATCCGACTTCTCCGAATAAACGAATCAATTATAAGAGATTAAGACATATAGATACTATAAATCTGAAACTAAATAAAAGTATACTTGAACTAACTCACAAAAAATAAAAATAAAATCTTGAATAAACTAAAAGCTACTTATGTTAAATGGTCGAAGAATTAAGAATCGGATATTTTCGGATAGTTGTTCGGATTTCGGGTAATATCTATTCCTACTCGGTACCCGAAATATAAATGAAAGCTTACCCAATCGGATATTAAACCATATCCGGATCTGACCCAAAACCCGATTTTCGGATCGGTACCGGTTTGGATCTTTGGATCTAGAAAATATGTCCATGCCTAATCTGAATCTCTAAAAAAAATTATTATTTATTATTTATTTTATTTATTTGTTTGTATTTGTATATTTATGGTATAAAAGTCTGTTCTCTTATTAAATGAGATATTTTAATCATTTTTTTTCATAAAATCTTTTTTTATATGATAAAAACTTAAAATAATGTACTTTAGAGAATTGCCCTTAATTGTTTGAGTGTATCGTCATATTGAGTGAGAGCATTCATTCATATCTCTCTCTCTTTTTTTTTTTATCAAAACATTCATTCCTATCTCATCAACTAATTGAATTTTCATTGTAGGTTAACGGGTTTTTCCATCACCTTTTGACATACCATCTATCGAAGGCTGTTTAAGTCAAAATCCATATGTAAAGCCCATTTCATTTGTACGTTTTGAGCCTGTTTCCGGACAGAGTTTACATCGGAATGATTAAAGAAATGTCAACTTATCATTATCTGATTTTCCTTACTGGCGCACTCTTCCAAATTTTCGTACATACTGAATTTTTTCAATTCATGTTAACAGGTTTTACAGAGGTTCCTTACCTATGAAGCAATGACGATTATGGCTTCGTTCTAACTCTCATAATACCAGTTATTCTTCCTTTTTTGACATGTCCTCTGTGGTTTGGCAGATACCAAAAATGAAAACACAAAAACCCATTTTCAAACTATCTTCTTCCTTCTCTTCTTTACCCATGTTTTCTTCTCCCCTCCTCTGCTCTGATCTCTGTTTTATGTAAGTCATACAACCATCACCGCTAAGCAATGACCATACCACCTCATCGCGACTCGGCTCTGCCGTCACCATGACCCTACCACAAAATCTCCACTACAACTTTTTTAGACGCACCATGAAAACTTTGGCATTGATTCACTTTTGTTGCTTTCTATAACTTCTGAAGCACCATTTGATGTGGGACTTGTCATCTCCTGCATTAATCTTGCAGATCCTTTTTAAAACATATTATCTCCTACATTTTGTTTCTTCTTCTTAACTGGGATAGCTGAGCAGCAGCATCAGGCTGAGGAAGGAGAAGTAGCTGCAAAAACAAAGAAGAGTATCTTTTAAGCATCCATATTTTTGCTTTTGTGTAAAACAAAGAGAAGTCTTATGTCGAAGAATTTGAACCTGTTTCTTAATGAATGGTGGAAGATATCCAAATATCCTACAGCATAAGACCAAGGTAAGAGCTGAGCAGAAATATCGGCAGCAACTACACTGCAGAAGGAGCCCGAAAACTTCTTGTATCACAAAAAGTCAGATTAAACATGACTCGTGAGATATAATATTAAACGGAACATATGTTTACAATATCAACTCATCACATTTAACAGAGTGTAGACTTCAAGAATACTCTCTATGACTCCAACTTCATCACACACAACTTAATCAGGCAAGTTCATTGCTGCTTCAATCACAGACGATTCTCCTCCAGAACTCTCAAGAATGTTGAGTGTGTTTGTTACCTTCTTCTTCTATCGATGAACGAACCGACATCATCACCACCTCTGACCTTCTTTGCAAGCTAAAGCACAGCTCCGACTCCCTAATCAAGAGCGAAGTCACTGAAGAATTGAGAGATGGGGCTTTGCCGGAAGATTTCAGAGATTTGAAAGCCCGCCTTTATTTGTGAATAGTGAAAATTGTGAAGAGAAAAGAATTTTGAGATAGAAGTTTTTATATAAGGTGAAATGATGAGAAGACACAAACATGAGTTTACGAACAGAATCACATTGAGAAAGAAGCATAATCAACAATAATATGAACATGAGTTAAGAACACTTTGAACATGATTTTAAAAACATAATGTCGTAAATAATTGTTTACTATTTGATTTAAAAACATAATGTCGTAAATAATTGTTTACTATTTGATTATTTTTGTTTGGAAAGGGTAATGGGTTTGCAAACTGGACGTCTTACGTTAGAACAACCAATGACAATAAACTTTCAAAGTAGTGAGACTTATTTATGTAAAATCTAAGAACTATGTTTGGTTTTCGTAAATATGCATTTCGCATCAGTCCGTTGATTTGTTGACTGGGTTTCTTAAACCACTTGTTATGATTTGTTAGGGAGAAGGTCTTTTTGGCAACAGGACGCCTATCTGACAACTGAAAAAGTCTGATATGGTATGAGTTTAAGAAAAACCAGGGAAACCAATGTCATAAAGTTTTGAAGTAGTCGGACTTGACAATGTCTGGAAATGCAACGTAAACGTCATCATGTCTTGTAACTTTGGTTCCCCTTGCTCTTTGGATGTCACTCAGTTGGTACCTTCGTTCAAGAGGACCCATCTTCCTTAACTGGTGACTGCTCCCCTCACCTTCCATTAACAGAGTTGTGACCTGGAGCAGCAGTTTCATCAGCTAGTCCACCTTCAACCGCTTCATCGCCAACACAGCTACCATGATCCACATGGGTTATCTTAGCTCAAGGAATGTGGCTCCTTTTGACTGCTCCAGCACCCTTACATATCATTAGCCAGTAACAAAACAATCACATAACTTACTACCAAGTACCAGAGCAGCTAAAGTAAAACAACAACACAACATGTGATTCGGCGAAAAACAACACCAAATATAGAGAAGGCATAAAGAGAACCAAAATATGGACACTACAAACATCAGTATCTGATATTGATCAAAAGAGACCGAGATTGACGTAGCAAGATATATAAAATACATGACAATAAGTCTGGCATATAATACAAACCTTTGTTTGTTTGGGAACTGGAGACGACAATGTAAATGTCTTAACCACTATCCTAATACATAGCTCGGAAATTTTGTTCTCTGGTTGATTTCTACTTCCATTATGGGGTGTCCTTGTGAAGGATCTGAAGCTGTTTCACCTGAAAGTAAAGATCACACTTTAGAATAAGCATATTTCAACAATTAGATCTATATCACAAAATAAGATTTGAGTTTTATAAAAAACAATGATAGAATAAAAAAGTCCCGTTGTGTCTACATCCGCAGTCCAACAACAGTTGCAAAGCAAATAAGTAAAATTCTGATATCCATAAACGCTTGTTAATTTTTTCATCTCATAAAAGCAAAAAAAAAATTATTACCATCTAGATATGAATACTACACGATTATTACCAAATTTTGAGGATAATAAGGTTTACCAATGAAACAATTGATTTACCAGGAAATCCACTAAGACCATAAAGATTTGAAAGCCAATGTCAATAGACCCGATATCTCTTGGCCTATTATGTGACACTAATAAACTCATTTGAGAATACAATTTGTTAATAGCTCAAAAAATAACTACCTTCAGAAGTGCAGACATGGACAGTAGCTGCTCCTAGCTAACTCACCTGCTCATGGAGTTAAGAACCAACTTTCATTTCTTCAAAAACACGGGTTATCAATTTGAAAGTAATCGAAATCTAAAGCCGTATATGAAGATGAATTAAACTTATGAAGCAATTTACATTGGCATCAAGAAGGAGCATATCGATGGCCATCAACTGACCTCCGGAGTCAGTTCTGAACGACACACTTGCAGCGGCCGGCCTTCAAGTCGGAGAAGTGAATCTGTGAATTTAGCATTATGGGAAAGCTTGTGTGAGATTTCAGAGATATTCAAACGGTGAGAAGTAGAGGAACATGAGGATAGTCGGAAGGTTTTATATATACTTACTATCAAACTTTGACGGTTTCTCAGAGAAGGTAGCCGGAGTAGAAATCGAGCAGACACAAATTGTCAAGCACACACCAACAACCAAAAAGACACCAACTATAGTTTCGGGAGAGCTAGATATCCATTGCCTGAGAAGTTTTAGACAGAAGATGAAAAGAACGCTGTCAAAACCCTAGATCGAGTTTAGCGTTTAACTACATTGTTGCTCTTAATTCCGTCTGGGTTACATTAAGCCCGTATACAAACCACCGAAGCCCAAATCAATTAAATGAAACGCAGTGCTTTTGATAGATGGGACAGGTGTCGCATCCTGGACACTTGAATTACTGACGTGGCTGTCTCCAGTGAGAGAGTGCTTTTCTTTATAGTATTAGATTGTAGCCACTTAGAGCCACGCTCATCAAACGGACAGCTCATTCCCGAGATAGAAACTAAACGACCGAAACCCTAGAGGAGAGAGAAAACAAAGAGGGAAAGTAAATGGCGGAAGCGAATTCTAGCCGTGGAGGAGGCGGAAGGAGAGGCGGCGGACCGATGGATGACGACAAGCTAGTCTTCGAGACGACGGAAGGGATCGAGCCCATCACTAATTTCAACGATATGGGTATCAAGGAAGACGTGCTTCGCGGCGTCTACGAGTACGGTTTCGAGAAACCATCCGCGATTCAGCAGAGAGCTGTTATGCCGATTCTCCAAGGGAGAGATGTCATCGCTCAAGCTCAGTCCGGTACGGGTAAAACCTCCATGATTGCTCTCTCCGTCTGCCAAATCGTTGACACTTCGTCTAGAGAGTATGTTTTGATCGTAACACTCGATTCTTAATTTTTTTTAATGGGATTGATTCGATGTCGTTATGCTCTGATTAGGCCTGAGCATTCCGGTTTTTTTTTTCAGATCGGTTCGATTTTGTTCTTTTGGGTTTTCGGTTTAGAGATATGGGATTCGGTTTAGCTCTAATTTACATTAGTACGGGTAGATGCATCACACATGACACTATATAATTTGATAAATATATTATGTATAGTGTATATTTTATTTAAATTAATATAATATTTGGTTAAAATCAGTTTTTGACCGCATTAATGTGTGTTCAAATTTTCATAAGCTCCCACTAATCCAATATAATTAAAAAATAATTGCTATAATGTCATATATTGTTTAATTTTAATAATAAGTTTATGTATTTTGAACCCAAAAAAAATTATTTGTTTTTGGTTGCAGAGTTCAGGCATTGATATTGTCCCCAACAAGAGAGCTTGCTTCACAAACAGAGAAGACTATTCAAGCTATTGGATTACACGCCAATATTCAGGCACATGCCTGCATTGGTGGGAAGAGCGTTGGAGAAGATATCAGGAAGCTGGAGAATGGTGTCCATGTTGTCTCTGGGACACCTGGTCGTGTCTGTGACATGATTAAGAGGAAAAGCCTACGCACCAGAGCTATTAAACTTCTGATTCTTGATGAATCTGATGAGATGCTTAGCAGAGGGTTCAAGGACCAAATCTATGATGTTTACAGATATCTTCCACCTGATCTTCAGGTATGAAATTTCATTTCTCAGGACATTATTTGTTCTCTAACTCAATACTTTATTGCCTGTTATTGTGTTTTCCTCTTGCTTTCTTGATTCATTGGGATTGCTAGATTTTGAGTTGGTAAAGGATATTGTTGAGTTGCTTGAATGTTCCATGTGAAAGCTATTAACTGTGTTATTTGATATCTCTAACCTATTACCCTAATGTTTATAGGTTTGTTTGGTTTCTGCAACTCTTCCCCACGAGATTTTGGAGATGACTTCCAAGTTTATGACGGAACCGGTGAAGATACTTGTGAAGCGTGATGAGTTGACTCTTGAAGTACGTGTTTTTATTCTGGATTTGTGTGCTTGTTGATGTTTATTTATAAAGTGGGGTCAGACTCATATTGCTTCACTGGCTAACTTCCCTGCATAACATTTTCAGGGCATTAAACAATTTTTCGTTGCTGTTGAGAAAGAGGAGTGGAAATTTGATACACTGTGTGATCTTTATGACACACTTACTATCACTCAAGCTGTTATCTTCTGCAATACAAAACGAAAGGTAATCCTGGTGCTCATCTTAAGCTAAGCTACTTTTTTGGAATTTGTTAGATGATCAGGTATCTCATTTTGTTACCCCCTTAGCTCCTGGCACCGCTGTCTTAGCTTGATTTTGAATCTTCTAACGGCCTGGGACTATTATACTCTTTTGTTACTTTATGTAGTTGTTTGCTCTTAAAAGTGAGTTAAAAATACAGCTCAATTATTCTAGAACACTAACAGTCTGTACTCTGTAATCACCTGCCGACTTTTAGTAGATTGCATTGGCCTCTTAATTTATTCTGTGATGCTACCGTCTTGATACTGGCTAGACTTTTGCTTCAAGTTAATTTGTTAACTAGGTTTCTTGTGTTAAGGTTTCTTTTCAGTGTCTTACTCTGTTATATCTCTGCATTTGACATAGGTGGATTGGCTAAGTGAGAAAATGAGGACTAACAACTTCACAGTCTCATCAATGCACGGTGACATGCCTCAGAAGGAAAGAGACGAGATCATGAATCAGTTTCGGTCAGGCGACAGTCGTGTTTTGATCACAACAGATGTATGGGCACGTGGTATTGATGTGCAGCAAGTAAGTCATCGCTTATTCCCTATATCTTGCGTAGACAAACATGCAGGAAACATGTTCTAGTATCCTCTGTTACTTAAAGTCTCAGTTTTTTCTTGTGTCATAAGATAGTAGAGGTTGGATTTGACTTGAGAAACTTTGTAACAGGTTTCTCTTGTCATCAATTATGATCTCCCCAACAACCGTGAGCTTTACATCCATCGTATTGGACGATCTGGTCGTTTTGGGCGTAAGGTAATTGATTTATTATGCTTTCTGCATTGTTTCTTGGCGATTAGAATTTTCTTAACATGGAGAGGGTATATATTTCATTTAACAAACTTAACGGTCATCATTGTAGGGTGTTGCGATCAACTTTGTTAAAAGCGACGACATTAAGATCCTCCGGGACATTGAGCAGTACTACAGTACTCAGATTGATGAGATGCCAATGAATGTAGCTGATCTTATCTAAATGACCGTGTCTGAATGAGAAGGTTTTGTTCAGAGCTTGTGGTCATGCTGTTGCACTATCTTATGATGCTTCATACCTACCCCCTTTGATGTTAGGTTTAGGGTTTTATTTTATTTCCCTTGTATTTGATTTTGGTGTTTTACACTCAAAATGGTTCACTAAGCTGTATAATTTTGCTTATATTTTCTTACTAGGTAAAAAGTAAAATCTCTGTTTTAGCTAACCTTAATTCGCTTGTGCAAGACACCGCTAAATCTCTGTTTGTATATAAATATTTTAAGTTATATTTTAATACAAAATAAATTATTGAAAGGCACTATTTACATTTGCCTGAAGCCCCTATCAACCTAAGCAAAAAAAAAACGACCAAATTGTTGACCAGAGACAGAAACTAATAAAACCAAATAAGCATTCTGAAACAACTTATTATTTGGGAAAACCACTCAAACAGCAACTCCAGCACTCGTCGGCTTCACCTAGGCCTTGCGTGCCTTCTTCACCTTCCCAGCAGCTCCATCGACATTGCTACTACCACCAGCTTTCACCTTCACATTCTTTGAACTGCCACCGACGTTATCATCTCCATTGTCATCGTCACCCCCCTATCCAAACCAACAAAAGTTAACCCTATATATATACTATTATTGTAAAGAACATGATTAGGAAACTGAAACTGTATAAGGCTTAAGTTGTCAACGAACTCAGGGTGGGGCAAGCGGTCACCCTGGCTGATTATGCGGGAGATGGTAAAGGTCTGATGATTAGCTGTGAAATTGAATGCGCTCACCCTCACCTGGAATTTTGTATGTCTTTCCCTCCATCTCTCTAACAAAAGGAGGGGCCTCAGCTTCCTCCGGATTTACACCATCACCAGCCTATGCAAAAGTTATTATGTAACTGAATGAACAAATGGTAACACATAGATTGGACAGCAGTGTATGAAAAACATACCAACAGATGCCCGGCCTCATAGGCCCTCATGTTATGGAGCTTTGTCATATAACCCCATCGAAGCAAACAAACAACCCTTCGCCAGTCTCGTCTGCAACAGATATCTCAACACGATATCTACCCAACACAATAGATGTATCAAAACTCAATTATCAAAATATGGAAATAGCAAGTGAATATACTGCCGAGTGTTGTAACGTACCGGAGGATACCCACTGCGTTAGAATTATTGCAAGGCACACATGTGAAAGATGAGGCTGTGCTCTGAAGTTTCTTGGCACAGTTTGAGCAAGAGACATAGCACCAACCCTTATCCATCTTGATTCCAGTCACTCTCCAGTTACAGATGAAGTCAATATCCTACAACATTTGAAAACCAGATTGATCATGAAATCTAATACACAAAAAAAAATAGAGACATAAATCATGCTGCAAACCTGAGAGGGAGCGGTTATGACAAAATTATTGAGCTCAGCTATGCTCAGCGATTCAACCTTTGCATAGGACCTCAGCAGTGGAGCGGCTGGCCTGACCCCAGTGTCCTGTTCAACCAGCCTGCATGGTTGAATACAACGTTGTTGATCTATGTA
Organism: Raphanus sativus; assembly: GCF_000801105.2. Lineage (NCBI taxonomy): Eukaryota > Viridiplantae > Streptophyta > Magnoliopsida > Brassicales > Brassicaceae > Raphanus > Raphanus sativus. The sequence goes on along the minus strand of NC_079515.1, from coordinate 35,788,146 downwards.
CTACACAGTCTGTATATATCAGAACCAGCGAATGTCCAGTGTTAAGGGTTACGAATATGTTACCTGTTGAAGAGACTCTCCCCTGCTGATGTCTCTTTGTCGAAGAAAACATGTGTGCCAGAGGTGGCATTCAAAACAGGCGCCCTGCATAATCAAAGGAGCTTATGTTATTGACTTCATTAACACGATGAAAAGGTATTCATATTATGAGACCATATCACAGAACATTAAAGTGCAAATGGTTTTCATACCGCCCACCATCTTCTGGTTGATGCTAGTTGCAACCACAACTCTTGGATCAACTCTCATCTTCTCTAACTGATTATGAATACCAACAGCCTGAGTGTCGAAGAAGCTCATGGTCACCGACGTGCCACTGATAGCATGTGAAGTTACAACAGTGAGTTAGACGGTGTAATTGGGTGAAACACAAACCGAAAGATGACAAAGGCTGAACGTCTTACTTGTCCATCTCGATGGTACCCATAACCCGGTTCTTGTCCTGAGGAGGGTCGGTGACAGTGCTCTTCACAGCAGTGATCTCACCAATGAGGTCTGACAAGAAGAACATATAAGATAGAAATAAGATACAAAATTACCAATTCCAATAACATATTATATACTTATTTCAATTCTCAGAAGAACATATAAGATACAAATTACCTAGAAGCTGATGGTTAGTGTTAGCGAGCCCAAGCAGCTGGATCGGTAACATCCTCGAAAGAAGTTGACTCGTTGAAACGTATGAGCAAGGAAGAATCCGAGAGACGATAATTTGGGTTACACTGAGCAGCATCAAACCCGGTCAGTGAATAAACCGAACCATCTTTTAGGCAAGACCGGTGGGTCTCCAGCCGGTGGACACTGATAGTGGCCTGAATATAACAGACGAACACATTAATGCTGAGATTTGCTCAAGATGAGAAACAGTAAAAGGTACAAAAGAAGTTTCAAATATGGATCTAGCCTGATGGAACATATATAAAGATAAAGCAATATGTAACGATTGTTAATTCTCTCATTCGTGAGATATAAACATTGTAAAAAATATATCAAAAATCAAAACATGAGAAATAGCTCTACAATAAATCTACAGCAGGGAACTCCAAAACAGTGAGAAATTAAACAAACGATCAAAACATCAGAAAAAGCGCTACAATAAATCTACGGCAGTAGCTCCTAAACACAGAGAAATTTCATAAGCTGGAATCAAGAATATTGCGAAATTGTATAGATTAGAACCGGAGATCTGATAAAAACTATGAACAAAAAAAAGTAGTAAAATACAGGGACATCATCTCTTATACCCACCCTCCTTATCGGTCAATCTTTGAAAGACATGAAACAAAAAAGAAAAAATATAAAATGGCGAATTGCTGGAATTTACAGTTAACCCTAAGGAAGGTAAACTATTTACGGGTTTTACCAAGTTTAACCGGAGGGAAAACCGAATCGAATTGAAATACGAACCAAAGATCATAAATTAGACTTAACCGTCCCCAATCCAACTTAAACCCTCCGATCCAATCTCGATTTTAACCATCTCGAACCCGAATCCAAATAACCACTCAATTTCGATTTAAACCAAGTGGAGTCTCTCCAATTTCCCCTTTATTCTTTATTTCTATTTCTCCCTCCCCCCCCTCTCTCTCAAACGGTTTCCCCTAAATTCGAAAACGTATCCCAACCCTAGAACATCCCACTTCGATTCCTTCGATTTCCCTTCGATTATTCACCGAAAACGTGTGAATCATGGTTGAAACTAGGCTGGGTAAGAGAAAGGATAGGCTTCCTCCAACGGATCCTCCTCCGCAAAAGAGCGGGACCTCGAAGAACTCGAAGAAGAACAAACCGAAGAACTTGAAGAAGAGAAAAACGACGGATGAGGAATCACCGGCGGTTGAATTTGTTGGAACCGTGGGAGTTGCGGAGGAGAATGAAGTAGAAGAACCGGCTAAGGATGTAGAAGATCGGGAGAAAGAGAAAGAAGAATCGGAGAAGGAGAAAGAAAGGGAAGAAGAAAATGGAGACGAAGATGAAGAGGAAGAAGGAAACAGCGATGCATCTCAAGAAGAGAAAGAAGAAAATGGAGACGAAGATGAAGAGGAAGAAGGAAACAGCGATGCATCTCAAGAAGATAAAGAAGAAAATGGAGATAAAGATGAAGATGAAGAAGGAAATAGCAATGAAGAAGTAGAGAACAAAGATGAAGAAGAAATACAAGAGGAGGAAGAGAACGGGACTCTCCCGACTCCCGAAGAGAACGGGACTCCCGAAGAGAACAGAGGTCAAAACGAAAATGAAAATCAAGAAGAAGGAGAGAAGGAACCCCCATTGGAAGCGGAATCAGGAAATGTTGATGGTGATGGTGACGGGGTTCTCGGGCAAGGAGAAGAGGTAATAACTGTAAAACTTGAATAGGGTTTAACTAAATATATTAGGAAAGGCTCGGATAACTTAGGAGAACTATGTTTTAGTACTTGAATAACTGATGTAGAACACAATGTTACTTGCAGGAATTAGAGGCAACCGAGGCAATCAAACCGTTGAGGATGTACTTCTATGAGTCGGAGTACAAGAAACAAATAAAGATAGCGACCAAATGTTTCGTCAATGACGTTATGGTTACATTTGCTAATCTCAAACCGAAGATGAGTGATACTGAGAGGAAGTGGTTTGAGAAGCATCCACAATTCTGTCACGTGTTCCACATGGAGAAGGACTCAAACCACATGGTCCAAGGAATGTGGATGTTGCTATTGCGGACAGTGGATGGCTCGAAGAGGAAGGAAGTGTGGTTCATTGTGAATGGTGTTCCCATCCGCTATGGCCTGAGAGAACACGCTTTGATCTCAGGTCTTAGCTGCCGCAACTATCCACTTGGGTATAAGGAGTTTGGTGATAGAAAGTTCGTGAAGCGCCATTTTAAGAAGGGAGAATCAATAAGGCTTGAGGATGTCAAAGCGAAGCTGTTGGCTATGGGAGAACACAGAGACCGGCTGAAGATGATGGTTTTGTTCTTTTTAGGAAGTGTTATCTGTGCGCAAACGAAAGTAGGAAAAGGCGCCAAAGATGTTTTGGAATTCTTCCAAAGAGCTGTGGACGATCTCGAGTTCTGCGAAAACTTTCCATGGGGGAGGTACTCGTTTGATTACATGGTTAAGGAGATATCGCACACCATGGATCATTTTGGAGGTCGGGTTAGAGAGAAGACTTTATGGCCACTTCCAGGTTTCTGTCTGCCACTGGAGGTAAGCAATTGAAGATAATTACCTTATCATTTATTAATATTATTGTGTTAAGTGTTTGTACATGATTGGTATGTAGTTGCTTGCTTTTGAGGCAATTCCCAAGTTTGGATTGAAGTTCAGACAAGAGGTTGAAGACGTCGATATAGACTGTCCTAGGATGTGCAGATCAGTCTTTAAATCAGCAGGGATGAAAGGGTTCTCACTTTCAAAATTGAATCGGGAACTGGACAAAATAACGGTATGTTTCTTCTGCTACAATCTTGAAAATGTTGTAATGTTTCTTGTGCTACAAACTTTGAAAATGTTGTAGCATTATACTAACATGTATTATTTTTTGGTTTTACTTTTTTGGTATCAGTCAGGGGATATCCACAGCATCCTTCCTACCAAGACAGAAGAAGAAGTAGCTCTTTTGGAAGAGCTGACTGAAGAGGAGGACGACGTTGATGTCGATGATATTTCTATTGACAGTTGGGTAAAGCGTCTTGCAGAAGGACATTCAGTCTTTTTTGAAGAGATGTATGATGTAGACGTTGCTGCGCGTGATCCAAATGCACAAGAGGCTGTCGACGAAGATCAGGATGACGAAGATCAGGATGACGAAGTAGGTGGAGAGGAAGGAGGCGCAAGCCAGAAGAAGATGATGGAGGAGTTGATCAAACAAGTGAAAATGATTGGCACTCAGCTAAAGAGAGTTAAGAAGACAATGGACAAGTTTGAGGAAAGGATGGTGGTTCCGTTTGAGGCGTTTATGAAGAAAGCTATGGATGAAGGGCAAGGAAGCGGGGAGTGAAGAACTCGGTTATGTATTTTGTAAACTCGGTTATGTATTTTGTGGGAAGTTGGACCCATTATTTTGTTGTTGTGTGGATGTTGGAAACCTCTTGACTTTTTAGGTATGTTGGATGGAACTTGTTCTTGTTATCATGGATGTTGCAATCTTGTTATCATGGATGTTGCAATCTTATATTTTGAATGTGCCTCTTAAGGAAAACTAGGAAAAGTAGGAGAACTTAATGAAAACTAGGACAACTAGGAGAACTTAATGAAAACTAGGAAAACTAGAAATACTAGGAAAACTATAAATACTAGGAAAACTAATTCTTCAACACCACACTTAAACTAAGCATACAATTCTTCAAACTTCCTAACAATGTCATCTTCTTCATTTTCGTCATTCCCGCCCTTCCCTGTCTTCTTCTTCTCCAAATGACTTTTCATTTCAGAAATGGTCTTCTGTAATTGCTCAATCACTTTATTCTTCTCTCGGATTTCATCACGGGTTTGAAGCAATGCTCTCCTTTGCCATTCTGTACCATCCTCTTCATCGAACCAAGAGAAGTACTTGCATTCATTTCCAAGCTGCAATAAGGGGAAGGTCAAAATTCAAACCCAATTCAAATCCAGATTCCATTATATCCAGATTCCATCATATATTCATACCTTAAAGCGCGGACAGCCATAAAAGTGTCGACCAGGATTTTTGTCAGTCCAAGCTTGCCTTATTTTCGCTGGCAAGCCACAGTGACACAACCTCAGACAAGAAAATCGGCGGCTCCTTTGCGATAAAGACGAACCCGAACCCGAACCCACTTCCATCTTCACTTTTTCCATCTCACTTGCTCGGCGAGGGGGGGGGAAGAGAATTCGATTCTCGAAATAGAGAGAGAGAGAGGGAGAGGAAATGGGGAAATGGGAGACCCGAAATAGAGAGAGAGGCTAGAGAAAAAGGGGAAAAAGTCAAACTGAAAGGGGCCCAACTGAAAGTGAGATATTAAAATGAGATAATTGCCCAAAAAAAATTTGTTCTTAGTTATACCCAAGATACTAGTATTCCCAACTTTGGTCATAGTTATATTTTTGTCGGTTTCTAATTTATTTAGTGTTACTAATCTATTTAAATTGGTTATCTAGTTTTACCTTCAATATTACTAGTTTAAATTGTTATTTATATAGTTCCATGCAATTATATTTAGCGAATAGATATAACTCGAAAGTTTCGTTTGTAAGATGTCTTTGGCCAACAAAGTGTTATTGGAATTGCAAGGTCTCGTAAGAGATACGTGAGAGTTTTTTTCCTAAATTTCAGAAATTGATAACCGAGTTTTGTTATAAATAGACAAGGAATCCAACAAAGATTTTTTTCCTAAATTACATTAAAAATATATTTTCTGCTTACTTAGTAATTATTCATTATATAATCTGTTAATTTTATTCTAAAATTCAGAAATTACATTAAAATTCATTAAAAATATATTATTCATTTATAAAAGAAACATTTAATTTGTTTGACAAAAAAAAATAAACGTTCTGAAATTGATAACCGAGTTTTGTTATAAATTGACTATACTCAAGTTTTACGCAGTTTTCCAAGTCATACAACACGACACAACACGAAATGAAACAAAGTTCCAGAGATTACAACATAAAATCAAGTACCCAAATGCATTACTCGAAATATGCATTACTCCAAATTCATCCAAATTTAAACCCTTTTCCTTCCTTGCCGCTTGATGCGATCTGGAGGTATGATCTTCACCTCCTTGATCTGATCTGGTACATTCCAAGAAGCCATGTCGGGCACAACATTAAGTGTTCTGGAATACGCCAAATGCCACATTTCCGTCCAGTAGTATTTTGAGCACAACTCATGGATATCAAGGCGCCTGCCATCAACATTCCTAGCGAAATAGATATAAGCTGCCAGTCCATGCAGACAAGGGAACTTTTCATAGTCCCACACCTTGCAAGTACAAGTTTTTCCAACCAAGGTCGCCCAAAACACCTTTCCTGCAGCGTCAGTGATCTCGTACTTAAGCTCGTAACTATCAAGTTCCCGCACAGGTAGCTTATGTGCAACAGCCCATAGATCGTGCAAGTAGTTCTCAACCCGAGGCACCAGTCTTGTATTCATTGATCTAGAAACAACATCCTTCCGTTGAGTGAACCAATCAGAGAATTTCCTAATGATACAATCCAGCATTGGTATTAAGGCCCACCTCGTTGCCTCTTTAAACACGTTCTTCATTGATCCCAGAGTGTTGCTTGTATCCAAGTTGTACCTATCACGTGGGAAAAAAACCCTTGCCCATTTGTCCTTTTCAATACCACATTCCTCCACATACTTGTACGCAGCAGGACATCTTATCTTAAATGAGTCGTAAGCAGAATTGAAGTCATCAACCGTGTAATATCTGCCCAACTCCATAAGTTTTTGCCCGACTATATTCTTGTTGACGTTACAAGCATGCAATTTCACCTTTTCCTTCAAATGCCATAAACAATGACCATGGTGAGCCTGTGGAAACACGTTTCCTATGGCGAAGATCAAGCTCTGATTTCTTGTACTAATGAAAACCAGTTCAGAAGAGTCTGGTATAACACTTTTAAGCATCTCGAAAAACCAAGTCCAACTAGCAAGATTCTCACCATCTACTACTGCAAACGCAAGTGGATACCTCTGACCATTAGGATCCTGAGCTTTCGCGAAAACTAAAACACCACCGTTCTTCAGACGTATCCCCTCCACAGCTATCACCTTCCTCATAACTGCAAACCCTTCAATGCAAGCTCCCAAAGCTATGAAAAGGTACTCAAATTTACTTATATCATCCAATTTCAAACAGGTTTTTGTCCCCGGATTCACTTGCTCTAACATGTACAAATAACTATACAACATCTTGTAGCTCTCTTTCGGACTACCAGGTATATCTCTGACGTGATTGCTCATTGTGTCCTGCCAAAAGGAACAAACAAAAGAAACTCACTACAATTTCCCCTACTATTATCCTGCTACAGTTTTACCAGTTATTCGAATTTTCCCTGTTTTCCTAATTCTACCAGTTGTACCCAGTTATTCAGTTTTACTACAATTTATCAAGAACAATTGAATAATCTAGGGTTTATCCCTATCCCTCAACTCCAATTCACCTACCGAAATTCATTATATACCAATTTACCCCGAAATTAAACAAAACTTGTCACAATTACAAATCTATTAAAACCCCCAAAACCTACTTCCGAAATAATGCTAGGACAGAGCATAACTTACCGGCTGCAACTTTATCCGCCCCGACGGCAACAGACGGCAGCGTTCGAGAAGCTGAGAGAGAGAGGAGTGGAGGAGGAGCTGCAAGAGGAGCTGCTAGGGAGCTGCTACGGGGGGAGGGAATCACTTTTTTCTTTTTTTTAGACCAAACCAACAAACATAAGAACCACTTTTAATTTCTCAACCCATTTTTTTTACAGACCAATCCAATTCAGATCCGACCAAACCCGAGTTATGTTGGATGCCGATTTTGGTTTGGGAAATGGGATCAAATTTTGGGTTCCAATTAAAATATGGGATGTCCTTTTGGTCTTTTCGCATATTCATTAATGGTTGATGGGTATAGGATATTTTATGGTGCATAGGAGATTGATTGAGGAGGAGATTAGGCATTGGAGGTGATGTCCCTAAAATACATTACCCATGAAGATAATAATGAAACGGTGAGTTTCGTAAAAGGCTAACACGTGTCATGACGTGATGAACCTATTTTCTTGCGTGGTTATATAGTCTTCTTCTTTTTTTTTTGTGCACCCTCTTCTTCTATTGAAACACCCTCAATTTCTCTCGAGAGAAACACAAACGATGACGGCTATCTCCGACCTTTCGTGGGATTTGGTAGAGAAGATACTCTCTAGGGTTCCCATAATTTCTATAGGAGCCGTGAGATCCACTTGCAAACGATGGAACCGTTTATCCAAAGTTAGGGTTTTGTGTAAAGCAGAAGCAAAGAGGCATCAGTTTCTACGCTTCATGTTGAAAAACTATAAGCTTTGTTCAATGAGATTCCATCTCCATGGAATCCTCGATGGAGAAGAATTCGTGGATCCATCTATAAGGGAGATCACCGGTGATTCACTTAATCATGTCAAGGTAACCAAAGTATTTCATTGCGATGGCTTATTGTTATGCGTTACCAAGGACAAAGAGGAGAACAAAACTACACTCCTGGTCTGGAACCCATATTTAGGACAAACCAGGTGGATCCAACCCAGAAATTACTACAACAGGTTAGACGTTTACGCTTTCGGATACGACAGCAATAACCGTGAACACAAAATCTTGAGGTTCTTCTTGGATGCCTTCGATGTTTCTCTGTTCGAAATCTACGATATTTGTTCTGATTCATGGAGAGTTCTCGATATCACTCCCAACTGGAACCTAATGTTTTACTATCGTGGAGTGTCTTTGAAGGGAAACACTTATTTTTTTGCTAAAGAAAAAATAGTATTAGAAGCTGGAGGACCAGAAGAAATAGCCGAGCCCCATGCTATCTTACTCTCTTTTGATTTTACAAAAGAGAGATTTGGACCGCCTCTGCCTTTTCCGTTTAAGCACTATACTGAAGATACCGGGACACTCTCTTCTCTTAGAGATGAGAAACTGGCAGCCTTATATCAGTCCTCAAGTATGTGCGACGTGGAGGTTTGGGTGACAACTAAGATTGAGCCCAATGCAGTGTCCTGGGTTCCCTTCTTAAAAATTGACTTGAAACCATTAACAGGTTTTGAATTCCAGTTTCACCATGATGGTTCCAGTTTCTTCATTGACGAGGAGAAGAAAGTCGCTGTAATTTTTCAAATAGACGAATCTGAAATGACCTGCTATGACACAGCTTACCTCATTGGGGAGAATGGACACTTTGAAAAAGTAGGTCTCGGAGAGTCTGAGTATCACCAAGACTCCATCCCCATGGAAGACTATTCCCCACTCGTGTGCTCTTGCTCATATGTTCCAAGTTTAGTACATATCAACAACGCATTTGTCAAGCAAACGAATGAGATCATCACTAGCTGTAATGATAGTGTTTAATTTGTTTCTTTTTCATCTCTTTCCATTTGTTTTTTTTTTTCAAATCTCTTTTGGACAGACTATTGCCTTTCCCATTTTACACTCTAGTATCTGTTTTCATTTTTTTTCCGTATATGAGATTTTGAATTACTTGAACAACTAGATCGAGAGATACAACAAAATGGTTCATGTCTGAATCTTTAACTAGGTCGAAACTAGTCTTACTACCTAAAGATAAATGTTTGCACAGAAAAGCTAATATGATAGACGCATCCATATTTTGTTGTTCTCTTAGTAACATGACCATAATGACTATAGTATTCGTCGTCTACATGGCAATCTGGCGAATGGAGTGGCACCATCGGTCATATGCTGGGGTGAGATCGGGCCACTCGGAGGCCGACACTGAGAAATCTTGGAGCCAATTTGTGAGCAATATCTCTTGATCCAATGCAGGCAATGTCGAGATAGCTTTGTCTATGGCTCGTTCCACCTCAACTCTCTCGTAGCCTGTCAACACGGGAAACGCTAGCCCGTTTCTAGCGTGGCTAAATAGAGGTAGCCAGTTTGCAAGGAGCCTGAACTTCACTTGTCCCGGAACTTGTGTGTTGTCTCGTGCTAACTCTCCAATTAAGACAGCTGCAAAAGACATTATAGTGAGAGATTTAACAAGTAAAACACGGATCATGTAGAGACTAAAGAGGACCAAGTCCAGAAGGATAATTAAAATGCAATATATACCTGAAATCTTGACCATAAGGCCTTGAACCCTAGGAGCAGCCGTGAGAGACAAGGAAGCTAAACCGGAAGCATAGCTCCACCGTTTTATACCTTCTTCAATTGCACCATAACGCCTAAGTTTCTCTGTCATCCACAACAGCTCCTCCGCCAGCTTCTCAACAGCCAACTCAACATCATTCTCCTGATAACCACCTGCTCTCACCAACGCAGACTCTCTCCTCTTACTCTGTGATAACAAGTTACCAGCCATATCCGCCAAGGACCTGGCCGTGTTGATTGCTGTCGTCAGCCCTCTCACAGAGGAGGCAACATAGCTTCCTAACGGCAGGGCACTAACGAGGCGCAGAGGCAGACCACCGAAGGGCTCGTCTGCGGTTCGAGAGCGTTTCAAGGAGTCCTGTAAACGCGCAGTGGTCCGCGCGAAAGAGGACGCGAGGGCCATTCTATTGACGTCTAGTAGCTCCGCGCTGCAGCTTTGTGCGTTGTCTTCCATGATCTTCTCAGCCATTCCCATGGTAAAATGGTATTTTCTTGAGGTTACTGGAATCTCGTTCATCAACGCTAATACCTACTCGTAGACACATATTATGATGTATAAATGGCAAATTAAAACCATTAACAGAGAATATATTCAATGTAATTGATCAGTTTATGCAAGATTTGCATAAATATGTATACATCTTAACTTAACAAACAATACTTTTTTGCAGATAAATCAGTTTATGAATGTTGAACAAAAAAAATCAGTTTATGAATAGTTATGATAATTGGTTAATTAGTCCTGATTCATTAATTAAGAAGGAAGTAATTACCACCTCAAGATTTGTCTTATCGAGCCTATGATGCATCCACTTCCCTATTTGTTTTCATGTATGACGGGGCACTATTCATGTTACCCACGTGGAAATTATAGATAAAATGTCCACGTTAGGCACCTCGTGGAGTGTCTAAAGATAGAAAGCTCCAAAATCATATTTTATGATATAGATAAGAGAAAATATTATATTTCAATTAGAGATCGGGTTTCGGCGTTATGCAAACAATGCATAGACCACAAGTCTACGTATGCTGTTATGACCGTCATGGCTTAATCGGACCCAAGCAAACAAGCGAATCTCGTTCATCAAATCGAAATAAAGACGTTAAACGTTAAAAAAAAATCGCCAAGCAGAATTAAAAAATAAATAAAACGTTAATGTTAATTAACAACAAATAATGAAAGGTTACAAACTAACACTTACGTGACAAAGTGCTCTACCGAGAGAGCTGACTGTAGGTGCATCAACGCCGTCACCCCTCATCATCATGCTTAAATCCGCCGACCCTGAATACTTCACCAACGCCGTTGATGACGTCGACGAGGAGGAGGGAGCCGAAACCGGTACCAACGCGTTCTCCGCCACCGCGGTGAGAAGACCCGACGCGAAACTGAAAGTATGATAAGAATAAGAAGAGATGAGATGAGGTGGGGGGGGAATAAGGAAACAAAAGAAAACTCAAAGGGAGAGCCACGCCATCATCTTAGACATGAAACCTGAGTTGGTCCGAAGCGGACCACCGCCTAGAAGCCAACTCCGGAGTGGAGGTGGTGGAGGAGGCGACAGAAACGAGAGAACGAGCGGCGGTATTGACGGTGGTCATGAAGATGGAGTTGAGAAGACCCGTCGTGGGACGGTTGTTTCTGTAAGTGTACTCCAAGTATTGTAGCTCCCTTGAGGACGACATTCCCTTCTCTCTCTCTTTTTTTGTTGTCTCTCTCAAAAGAAAGTCTAACAATAGTACGACCGGTTATGTTTGTATATATAGAAGTTGGTTTGGATATTTCTTCTTTTCGAAGTATATACGATGAGAGCACCGCCTATGATCTGTGTATTCTAGTCGTCGTGTAAGCATTTTATGTAGTGTCGGTAAAATTTTGTCGGGGTCTATGCGTCGCCGTTTCCTCTTAATTTCCCACAGGTAGATGAGGAATCGGAAATTGTTAAATTCTTTTTTTTTCAGACATAAAATTTAGCTGCGTCTAGAAAATTATTGTTGAAGTACATATAATTGTTGGTTGATATGCACGATAATTAAGACGGCAAAACTTGAGGTACAGAAAAATTCCGACAAAGGTAAGAATATTGAAGTTCATATAGCCCGAATGCAAACTTGGTGATAACCATGTTGGAGGAAAAATATAGCCATTGTAATACACCTCATTTGGAGTTTTCTTTTTAACTATTACAAGCTACACTATATTAAAATTAGGAACAAACGAAAATATTATGAGCCGAAGTTTATATGCCCTTAATGAATGTCGTTTATCAAATACTTCAAAAATAATGTGTCTACATCCCAAGAATCTAGCAACTCTGCGTAGCACTCATCAAAGCTTTTCCTCCTGCTTCTAAACTCGAAAAAGAATGTGTTAAAACAGATGAATTCTAATGTTTTGCATGTCCCAAAGAATCTCGAATAACCCAGCCTGCTGTTGCTGTATTTGTTTGGAGATTAAAAGCAGCATCTTAGTTGCACTTCACCAATCCATAGCCTGGACGGGTCCATTTCTTGTTTCCATTTTTTGTGTATATGCACTTGACCAATTAACAAAAGTAGCCAGTTTCGCTTTTATAAGCTTGAAGACTAAAATTGTTTATGGCCTTCCATATATTCCAAAGAATCAAAAAAGTATATGGGTCTGAGATGCATTTTTATGGAATAAAATTTTCATAAAAGCTTAATTCGGGCGAATTCATATACATTTTAAAGGATTCACGATTAAAATGAACAAATGAAATATATTATATTTCTTTTCATACCATTAAGTTAAATTATATTTTTAATTTATTTTTATCACATACCATTGTTGGAGGTGCTTTTATATTTGTCTCCAAATCTGAGTCAGGATAAGGTACAAACATAAAAAGTGAATTTGTTTTACACCATATAGTAATAGAGTCCGGACTTTCAGATCACATGTTGGTTATGATTGGTTAAAAATAGAGTAATTGAGAGTAAATTAAGTATAGGAAATGAGAGTAAATCAATTGGAGCAACTAAGAGGAAAATGGTAAAAATAAATAAAATAAATAAAATAACAAAAACAAAAAGAAATGTTTAAGCCATCGTAACTTGTTTTCTCTTCCAACACAGTGAGAGAATAAAGTGATTGATTTACCTTATGTCAAACAGTGAAAAGATGAAAAATAAATAAAGGTGTTTTCACCTAACTGGCAAACTTTATGCTAAACTGAATGTAACTTTTTATATCGCCAAATGTTTTGCGCTACTGATGCTATTCGGTCATAGCCGTTGTTTCGGAAGCCTGCCCACACCGATGACAAGTGGGGTCCAGTTGCGTTCATCTTGCCCCAAACGAGTTACAGATTTGCATGAATGGTTTAGAGGGGAATCCACCTTTATATAATTTTTTCTGATAATAATAGTATTTGTAAGACAATTTAGCATTAGGAAACTTTTGCAAATACTTATATCGAGTAAATGTATTTCTAAATACTGACATGTTTATGATAGTATTGACTAATGTTGCTATACAATTACCTTCATAAAATTATATTTACCAATCATTAATATGACATATATTATAGACATATATGATATTAAATAACTCATGAAACATAAAAAAATGTGTTGTTAAAAAGTTGCTTAGAGCATTCAGAAATGTTGAATCGACAAATTTATGTAGCAGTAGCGTTAGAAATTATATGCAAAAGAAAATGTTTCAGTTAAGACACAGTAGGAAGCTTCCAACGGCTTTAAAACCGGATCACAGGAAGGTTAGTCGGGCGTAAATCAAAAATTCATGCCTATTCCGTAGAAACTAATTAATAACTTGAAGAAACTGCCTATTGACCGCTTGACGTATGACTCCATATAATTTTGTCCGAGGCTGCATGTCAGCCCAAATACAGTTTCCGTAAGAGTGTTGATCTTGAAATGTTAGATCTTCTTCAGCTTTCTCAAGATTCTAGCTAGCAGCAATATTCTCCTGATTTTGTAATTGGTCTTTCGATCCTTTTGATCTTTCCAATATTGTTTGGTTGTCGCTGGTTTGGGAAATTATGAAGGTAACCAATTATCTTTTTATATACCAGTATCCCGATTATATATCAGTGGCTTATCAACATCAAAGCACGTATAATAATATATACTAAAAGGAACATGTCAAAACAAAAACAAAAAGTACACCAAAACGATGTCCTTAACTACATTTGTCTCGGTTAAGGTTTCAACTTATTTAAATACAAAACACAGTGTAAAACAGTATACAGAAAATAATATGATATAATGTAACTGAGTATAAATTTTGCTGATCCTTGGTTCCTTACGCAATGGAGTGCTAAAAAACATTAATATCTCATGAGTCTGAAGAAGAATAAGGCAGATCTGAATTCAGTATCGGGTACATGACAGAAGCAAATTGAAAAGTTAAAATCAAGACTGAACGTTATATCTACTAAATTTGATCTGAGTTGCTATACATTTCGACTTAATCCATAAATTCAGATATTTGTAAATTTTTAAAGTAAAGCAAATAATAAATCATAAGTACTATTTTGAAAAACGAATATATGCTTTGATCCATACATTTATGAATATGCAATGTAATTATGAATATTTATACATATTTTATGTAAATTTGGTCCATTTATTTTCTTAAGTTGTTTTAAAGTTTTTTTTTTAGATATTGCATATCCAATTAATTTTTTTTGTTGAAACATATGCTACGTATGATTTTTATACTGAAGTCGTTTGTATTGAATTATTTGATTTTGGCTTTATGATTTGGGTTAAGATGTTTATTTATTATGTTACTATTATTGATGATTTATTCATTTTACCTTTTAAAAATTATTTGATGGTATTATGCATTTTTTACTTTTGATATAATTAACAAATTATATATGAATATCTAATATAACTTACAATATCCAGATTTTTGGATATCTAAAAGATTTTAGATTGAAACAAATATTAGAAACAAATATATGATTGAGATAAAGGGGATATTAAAAATTTCTGGATGTCCTCTAAAACAATATGACTATTTGTGCTCTACTTGTGCATGCAACTGACTAAAAGTTTATTAATGATGTTTAAAGTTTATTAATGATGTTATATCCACATTTTCCTGCGATGTCTTCCTTCGCGAGACCCACAGTTACTTCAGCTGTGTCTGATTTTCATTTTATGCATCGTCAACATCAAAATACTAAATATATATTTCAGCAATTTCATAGTGTTTGTTAGTTTGTGTTTTTTTTTCATTTCATTTACTTGATCATAATTTTCATTTTTATAGCACTTGTGGGTCAAGTCGTAATTGGGTATATTGTAGGGTGGTTGAATGATGCTTAGATTGAGACATTGTTGCTTGCTGCTGAGGCAAATTTGATTCCTGTTTCTACAGATCATGCACCATTGCTGCTGATGAAAATTTGGTATCCAAGAACTTTGAAAGGTTAAAAACTAACTTTTAATTTATTTATTTATTTGCTAAATACTAACTTTTGAGTTGGTTCTAAGGTTAGTGGAAGTTATATTTATAGCAATTGTTAAAAAATTTCTAGAATCTAATGTTGTTGGTTTGTAGATTCCCACGTTCTCATTAGAATCTAGTGTTATTAATTTGATAATTTAGTAATTCTATACACAATCTTTTGTTACTCCCTCTGTTTTTTAAAGATCCATGTTTTAGGAAAAAAATTTGTTTTAAAAAGATACATTTTTTACTTTTTCAATGTATTATTTAAAGAAAATTTGTTAACTTCAAAAAAATTAATTGTGTTTATTGGATTTTTATTGGTTAAAGGTTATGGAAAATTGTTATTCACAAGAATCAATGCATTTTTAATGTAATTTCTTAATATATGTGAAAAGTCTAGAATATGCATCTTTAAAAAACAGAGGGAGTATTAAAAAAGATAGATTTTAGTGTTTCTTTAAATCAATTAAAGTTTGTGTTATTGGAAGTTGTATTCTTCACTATTTAGTTCATAACACAAGATTTTTAAAATACTACCTATTTAGTTTAGATTCTTAGAATCATCATATCAATTTATTTTCATAGAATTTCACAATATACAAAACTCTATACAATTATTTTCAAATTTAACAAATCTTTCGATTTCTACAATCAACAAACTCTTTATAGATGTTACTCCCACTAACATCCCCTTATACAACCACGTATTTAGCAATAGTGTTGATTTGGCTGGTCCATTAGTGTCATTGTTGATACTTATCATATGCTTAATTCATATGCATAAAATCATGATCTTTTTATGCCACTTCGCTTTTGTTTTTACCAGGTCCGAATGATTCAGTAGGAAGGTTCTAAACTCATACACGTATCCCTGAAAATTTAGATTGGTTTCAGTTTAATTTTTTCGGATTGGTTTTAGTTTTGGGACCATGTAAAATGTCTAGGAGTAGTCACTATATATGTTTCAAAAAAGAAAAAGAGTAGTCACTATATAACGTTCCATAAAAGAATCAAAAACATCTTATGTGGGACCGCCTGTGGGCTGATCATAAATCGTTAATTTTTGTAAAACAAACATAAAAACCCTCAAACACATTATATTTTTGTGAAATGGAAGTACTGATAACTAAAAGATTCATATCATAAAACCTATAAAAAGACACGAGATTTATGGAAGCAGATAAGATCCAGAGGAATAGGCAAGTGTGAGACCAAGAACAGCTCTTTTCTCCGACATCAAAGTAAGCCGAAAGTTAATCAGATCCTAAATTTCAAAAAAAAATTAAAATTATTCAGATCCTATAAATATCAATTGCTCCTCACCATTTTCAAAATCAAATCGTTTCTTTCCTTTGTTTGAACCAGACCTACCTCCAAGAAGAAAAAGAACAAAATCTACTCTGTTTGCTCCTCTGTGAAACAGAAAAGTCAACAACACTGAGTCTTAGACCACGTCAGAGAAATGGCTGGAGGGTTCGTCAGTCAAACGCCGGGAGTTCGAAACTATAACTACAAACTGACACCGAAAGTGTTTGTGACATGTTTCATCGGTGCTTTTGGTGGTCTCATCTTCGGATACGATCTCGGGATCTCAGGTATTTTTCAAGTCTTGTTCTTCTTTGATCTGATCTAGCAAATATCCAGAGAGTAATTTAGGTTTTTTTTTTAAAAACATTTGCTTGTAGGAGGGGTAACCTCAATGGATCCGTTCTTGGAAAAGTTTTTCCCTTACGTGTACCAGAAGAGGAAGAACGCACACGAGAACGAGTATTGTCGTTTCGATAGTGAGCTTCTCACTCTCTTCACTTCGTCTCTCTATTTAGCGGCTTTGGTCTCTTCCTTATTCGCCTCCACGATAACCCGAATTTTCGGAAGGAAATGGTCTATGTTCCTCGGTGGTTTCACATTCTTTGTCGGCTCTGCTTTCAACGGCTTTGCCCAAAACATAGCCATGCTTCTCATAGGTCGTATTCTACTCGGTTTCGGTGTTGGATTTGCTAATCAGGTAGGTTTCTAAAAACGTTTTATGTAAAAAAAAATGTATAGAGTCTACATTGGTATTTTGAGAATTAATAAAATAATATATAAAATGTTTACTAATTTGGTAAGTTTCTTTGACAATTGATTTTAAGTTTAGAAATTATAGTATTTTATTCCCTCCACATTAGAAGTAACTTGATAGAGAAGTTACAACAGCGGCTTATACTAATAGATTTTGGTTTTGGTTTTAGTCGGTTCCGGTTTACCTGTCGGAAATGGCACCTCCGAATCTTAGAGGAGCGTTCAACAATGGATTTCAAGTAGCAATCATATTTGGTATTGTTGTTGCAACGATCATCAACTACTTCACTGCACAGATGAAAGGGAACATTGGGTGGAGAATCTCTCTAGGTTTAGCTTGCGTCCCTGCTGTGATGATCATGATCGGAGCTCTGGTCCTTCCTGACACTCCAAACTCCCTCATCGAACGTGGCTTCGCTGAAGAAGCCAAGGAAATGCTTCGATCTATCCGAGGAACCGATGAAGTCGAAGAAGAGTTTCAAGATCTCATTGATGCAAGTGAGGAGTCTAAGCAAGTGAAACATCCGTGGAAGAACATCTTGCTTCCACGTTACAGACCACAGTTGATCATGACTTGCTCCATTCCATTCTTCCAACAGCTTACAGGAATCAATGTCATTACGTTTTACGCGCCCGTTCTGTTCCAGACCTTAGGGTTTGGTAATAAAGCCTCGCTCTTATCAGCTATGGTAACGGGTATCATCGAGCTATTGTCTACCTTCGTCGCTGTTTTCACAGTTGATAGGTTTGGAAGAAGAATCTTGTTCCTCCAGGGAGGTATCCAAATGCTTATCTCTCAGGTACTACAAAATTCTAAACCTTAGCCCTAGCTCTACTTTACGTTTCTTGACAAACACTCAATAATCGTTATTTGTGTTGTAGATCGCTATTGGAATCATGATTGGAGTCAAATTTGGAACAGCTGGAACAGGGAACATAGGGAAAACCGATGCTAATGTAATCGTGGCACTGATCTGCATCTATGTAGCGGGTTTCGCCTGGTCATGGGGACCGTTGGGATGGCTGGTACCTAGTGAGATATCTCCTCTAGAGATCCGATCAGCAGCACAAGCCATTAACGTAGCGGTCAACATGTTCTTCACATTCCTTGTAGCTCAGCTCTTCCTCACAATGCTCTGTCACATGAAGTTTGGACTATTCTTCTTCTTTGCGGTGTTTGTCTTCATAATGACGATATTCATCTACTTGATGTTGCCTGAGACGAAGAATGTACCAATCGAAGAGATGAACAGAGTGTGGAAGGCACACTGGTTCTGGGGAAGGTTTATACCTGATGAAGCTGTTGGTGTTAGTGCTGCTGAGTTGCAACAAAAGGCGGTATGATGATGATGATGGAACAACATTTTGTTTGAGGAAAAGATTTGGGAGAAAACTTGAAAGAGAAAGGTGATGAATAAAAGGATGAAATAAGAATGAAATGTCGAATAATGTGTTTACTCTCGAAAAAGCTTCTCTGCTTTTAAATGCAGAGACTTTAGCTTTTTACTTAGTTTATTCTTTCTTCTTATTCAATGACTCTTTCGCTGCACTTGTAGTTCGGCATAAAAAGGTCAAGAGAACAAAAATATTTGAAAGTTTTATCAGTTTGTCTTATGTTTTTGTACTCTTATTTAACAATCACTAGATTTTGACCCGCACGCCCGTGCGGGTGTATATTTTTTATAAAATATGTTGTTTTTCATGTCAATATTAGAGTTGAGCAAAAATCTGAATCTAAAAAATAAACCGATCTCGATCCAAAAGAAGTATAAAACCCGAACCGAATTTGATTAAATATCAAAATTTTGGTATTTAGATAACTTAAAACGAATTCATTCCTAACCGAAGTATTTCAGATAGCTGAATGTATTCGAAATAGATTTATATACTATATATATTTTTGACTTAATGTATATAAAACATACAAAATATATATATGGTACTTATAAGTTGGTTGAAATAGTTGAAAATATATATAAATATCTAAAATAGTTAAAGTATACTCAAATCACTAAAAAATACTTAACATAACTATTGATTCTCTATCCAAATATTTAAATCAAAACAATTTATATGTTGAGTTCGAGTATTCTAATATGTTATTGAAATGTATAAGTACTATATTATTTTGTTTAAATATTTGAAAATTTAAAGTATATAATGAATTTAAATGGGTTATCCGAATCTGAACAAATCCGCAAAGATGTGAATTCGCATCCGAATCAAAATTTTAGAAATATCCGAATGTGACTGAAATCTTTGATCCCGAAAATCTAAAACCCAAACAGACCTAAATCGAACCTGAATACCCACCCCTAATTCACAATCTATTTTTTTCCTTTAAAACACACCAAACATATAATTAATAGTATTTTATATGTACTATCATATAAATAATCACATATATTATATTTTCAATAATCACATATATTGAAAACATTTTTTTGATAATGGTTGTTGGAAAATATTTTAGTAAAAAATAATTTTGAATTATATATATATATATATAATATATATATATTTAAATCAATTTTGATATAAATCAACTTTAAATTTTTATTTTTATTTGAAATATGTACATAAAGTTTAAATTTGGTTTTATGATTATCTTAGACAAATGATACTTTTAGATTATTAGATAAGCTCATTTTCATATATTTTAAAATTGACACAAATATATAGTTTCTCATAATATAAAAGATTTCCAATTTTTCTTAATAACATAAATTCATTCTTTTTAATAGAATGCTATCTATATTTCCAAACAATATTATATTTTTTATATCGCTATTCATGTTTCCAAATAAACCTATTTTTAAATTGATATTCATGTTTTCAAAAAAACCTATGTTTTTAAATTGATATCCAAGTTTCCAAACAAACATCTTATTAAAATTGTTATTTATGTTTCTAATTTATACTTCAATTTTAATAATATAAATTAATAATAGTGAATTCCTATATATTGTTATGAAATCACCGTTTATAATAAAAACTATAGATGCAGTGGAATCAGCCAATCAGGTCATAAATAGACTACAATTTAATCAATGATTTATTTATGCATGTAACAAAAATACGTTGTGATTTAATATTAGCAAAATGATTTTCTATTTTTTTAGTTATTGTCAGATATTGTGCATATCTATTGAGATTTTGTTTTGAAATTTAAGGTAACTAACATCTAAAAAGATATTCCATTAATTACACTTAATTTTCGATTTTATTAAAAAATATTTAGTATCAATGGCACAAGTTGGTAAATATTAAGAAAAATTAAGGGTGAATTTTTATTTGTACTTCAATTTTAATAAAAAGATGTGAATCTTTATTTGAGAAAAAATCATAACGTTAAAGCAAGAGACAAAGAATAATAACGGTAGATATTTCAGATGTATCCAAAAGTGTTATTACTATCTTCTTATATGATTGGAGTAACCTTTTATTATCTCTCACAGATTGAAGTACCTCTCTTGCTCAACCCTTTTAAGTAAAAAGTAATGAAACATTCATAGAAGTGTTTTAATTTAGTGATGTTGGTGTTAGTGCTGATGAGTTGCAATAGAAGGCGGTAAGATGATGATGGAACAACGTTTTCTTTGAGGAAAAGACTTGGGAGAAAACTTGAAAGAGAAAGGTGATGATAAAAGGATGAAATAAGAATGAAATGTAGAATAATGTATTTACTCTCGAAAGAATCCTTCTCTGCTTTTAAATGCAGAGCACTTTAGCTTTTTACTCAGTTTATTCTTTCTTCTTAATCAATGACTCTTTCATTACATTTGTAGTTCGGCATAAAAAAGGTCAAGAAAACAAAAATATCTGAAAGTTGAATCAGTTTGTCTTATGTTTTTGTACTCTTGTTTAACAATCATGTGAATCTTTGTTTGAGAAAAAATCATAATGTTAAAGCAAGAGACAAGAATAATAAACGTAGATATCTCAGATGTATCCAAAAGTGTTGCTACCATTTTCTTATATGATTGGAATAACCTTTTATTATCTCTCACAGATTGAAGTACCTCTCTTGTTCCAACACTTTGTTTAAGTTAAAAGTAATGAAACATTTTAAAAGTGTTTTAATTTTACGACGTGTAACTTTTTTTTTTGAAAGAATGTTTAATTTATTTAAATCAAAAAGCTTATGTAGAATTAGTGCAACTTTAATTTAAACAAAGTGATGTTTTGAAACCAATATCAGTGGTTAAAGATCGCCTAATCTCTATGCTGATGGTTTTTAGGCTTTTAGCCATTAATTTTAGGATATCAGATTTTTTTTGACAAAAGAATATCAGATACAGATGACAACCCAGTTTTATAATTGATCAGTTATGAATTGAATTACATAAATTGAATTCCTGATATTATATTACAGTACATGAATCCATTTTAATTAGATTTAAATGGATTTGACTCATAGTTCTTACTTTAATATGTTTTTCATTAAATTTTATCTTTATTAGAAACTTTCTTAGTCAAACCGACCAAGACAAAACTGAAATTCCTTCAAAATTCAGAACATACTAGATTCTAACCCCCCTTCGAAGGGCGGGTATACTTCTTGTTTTAGTTTTTTTTTTAAATTTAATTTTTAAATTTTAAATTTTAATTATATTTATGTTTAATATTAATTTTATCAATAGATCATGTTCCTCTTTTAATAAATAAAATACATAAATTTATTAATAGATTATATTCATGTTTAATAGAATAAATTTAACGTTAAACATATTTTCAGTGTTAAATTATTGCAATAAGAATTCTAAAATTATGCACAAAATATTAAAAGACTGTTTTGAAAAAGCCTTAAAAGTTGAAAATATATTTATTTTTATTTTTTAAATCATTTTATTTTGATTTATTAAATATATTAATTTAGATGGGTTAACAGAGTTACATTTATTTTAAAATAAAAATATATTTAATAAATGGAACTTAATATAACCATCTTGAAGGAAACCACTCAAAATCATTATATTGTTGAAGAAACCTGTTTCTTATAAATGAACCGCCCAATTATATACAACAATTAGGTACCTACTGTCAATTATATTGTGACATCAAACATGAAAAATATAATATGTATTAGACAACCATATATTATTCATCTATTTATTTTCACACCTAAAATACATTCTACATTCTGTAACGATCAACTATATGTTTATGTGTATGAGAAAGTGGGTCTCGCAAATGCTGGATTCTTTTTGTCAATTGTTTTTATCAATGGACTTGAAACTGCTGATAATCAACAATTATATATAGCTTCCATTAAAAACAGTTATATATAGCTTCCATTTATTTATTTTAATTAGACTCATTTAATAGTATTGATTTAAAATGGGCCGTATGTGGGCTAAAGCCCAAATACTATAATCATCGTTCGGAGGGAGAGTTTTGAGTCGGCCATAAACATTCTCTCTCCCTCTCTCTCTCATCTCCCCCCTCTGACCAAAATTCCACAGATTCCGTCATGTCCTCCGACGGAAACTCCACCGCCACGGCGGTTGAAAAGATGTTCTTCTGTTACCAGTGCAACCGCACAGTCAACATCTCAATCTCCCCACATCCGATCCCTTCTGCCCTCTCTGCTCCGGTGGCTTTCTCGAAGAAATACGACGAGCCAAACCCTAATCCACCCCCAAATCTCAATCCCGGCGCAGGAGGAGGAGGTTTCTTCCCATGGCCGATCCTTTCTCCACCTACTCCCTCTCCTATTCGGCTCCTCCTCATCCTCCAACGTAGCCCCGAGCTTTTTCAGCCCTCAGCCACGCTCCTCCAACGCGCAGAACAACGACGACGAAGCTTTCGATCCGGTGTCGTTTTCTCCAGAACCACCTCCAGCATCTCCGATCCAGCGGCACGCACGTGCAGTTCGTGATCGAGAATCATCCCGTCCGATCCGTCGAGCCGAATCCCGGGAACCTCGGGGACTACTTCTTCGGCCCTGGACTCGAGCAGCTGATTCAGCAGCTCGCGGAGAACGATCCCAACCGTTACGGAACTCCTCCGGCTTCGAAATCGGCGATCGAGGGGGTTGCCAACTGTTAAGGTGACGAAGGATATGATGAGGTCTGAGAATGACCAGTGCGCTGTTTGTGTATGGATGAAGTTTGAGGATGGTGGGATGTTAAGCAGATGCCTTGTAAGCATGTGTTTCATCAGGATTGTTTGATGCCTTGGCTGGAGTTGCATAACTCTTGTCCGGTTTGTCGGTACGAGTTGCCCACGGATGATCCTGAGTATGAGAGTAGGGGTCAGGTTCAAGGAGGGCAGGCTCAGGGTAGTGGTGATGGACAGGGGTCGGTGGAGACGGGGAGGAGGTTTAGTATACAGGTGCCTTGGCCGGTTAGGGGAAGTGATGGTGATGGTTCTGAGCCTGGTTCTGGGTCGGGAGCACCTGGAAGTGGAGGTGGAGCTAATCTTGAGACCAGGCGGGAAGATTTGGATTGAGGTTTGTGAATTGCCTTACTAGGAAGAAGCCTTTGTTTGATTTTTGTGTTGTCTTGTGAGACTGGACTACTTGCTGTTTATGGGATTGTGAAAGGTTTCAAAATTATTTACGGGGTGTTGTTTTATCGATGCCATATATTTAAGCTTGAAGTTTAGTTTTCGTGGTAGGCATCTATCTGTTTTGCAAGAGTGAGCTGAAAATGTTGTCTGCTGATCAAGAAGTTTCGTCTCTTTTTTCAGTTCCTGACTTGCTCTTGCTGCTCCTCGCTGTTAGTAATATATTATATATATATATATATATATAATGATATATATATATCCTTGCTTATTTTGATTCTTCGGGTTTCTGAGTAATGCGCTAACCTTGGATGTTGAGATTATGTAAAGAATTTTTTTTTTGTCTTCGGCTTAACCTAAAGAACAAAAAACGGTGCTGCTGAAAGTAATTAGATTAGGTTACGTCAAGGTCTTGTCGATCTGATTTCTGTGCTTTAATATGGAAATTTTGTGCATTGTAAATTTAGAATTTTCATGTAGATAGAGGATACCATGTAGGGTGTGTTGTCTCTCACTGTCACTGGCTTCGCATGGTGATGATGGGATATTGATTGTGCTGGGTAATTGGATATTATCTATTTCTATCAATGCAATTATGATGGAGAGTAGCAAAGTGATTAGTGCGTTGTGCTCATAAGGAAAACATAAAAGTATCTATAAACTGCATGATATCTAGTCAAATAAGAGTCCAATATTAGCATATTGGACTCGATAGACGTATTATTCATGGAGAGATTAGTAGGTTTATACATGGAGATGCAACTATTTACGAGCATTGAGCAATATTGTTGTTATTTGAGTTATCATTTAAGGATTTGGCTAATCCATTAGTGCAGTTGTTAATAGTTATCATACTTCAGGTTTGGACCTTTTTTTATGGTCATATTTTTTAAATCACTTGCATGTTGACTTGTCCTAAAGCTTTGCTAATTTCATTTGCGGCGCAGTATCCCTTGGAGATTGGATGTGCACAAGTTCTCAGGGAAAAAAAAGGGTGACATTGAGGTTTTACCATATTTTGTACATTTACCAAACAAAGAAAAGTATGTTCTTGTCTGTTCCTTTTTGGGATTATATAACGCGATTGTGAGTTAAAAGAAAAATGGCAATATTTCATTCAAGTGCTATTTTGTTATGTAAAATCGAGATCCCTATACACTATTTTGATTCATTCATCGAATTCTAAACATGTATGACATGCAAAATTGGGATACAAGACTGAAAACGTATAGTGGCAGACAAAGTTGATTGATAAACACCTAGAAACAGACCTTTGTGATGTGTTTTGTGACCTTTGTATCAAACCACTTTACTGCTTTTTGTCTTAAAGATTCGTATATTACACGTAGTCGCAAATTTGCAGCATTTTTCGCATTGTCTTTTTTCAGTTTTTCATCTTATAACACCGTTGAGATATTTATTGTGCATGCAATGTATAATGCCGCAATGTATTCTTCTCAAAAAAAAAGAAAAAAATTGCAAAACTAAATGGTAAACAATTAAAGGTCGTTGATGTTAATAACTACTCCTTCAAAAATCAAAATAAATACATACCGAAAAGTTTACAAAAGCATAGCGAATGTTTCTCAAAAGAATTTGAGTCTTTGAGAGATGAGTCGTATCTGTGTTATTCAAATTAAGAGCATTTAAAACATCAGTTAACACTTAACAGAAACACACACAAAGAGGACATAATCGTCATTTCAGAACATGTGAGGTGCTGAAAATTCACCTTTTTCAAAATTCAGTTGGTGGCAAAAACCAAAGACATTCAAACTTGTTTGGATAATATTTTTAATAATAAAAAATATATAACTGCTAGTCTTCTGAGTTCAAAAAGATAAGAAAAAAAAATCAGAAATAAAGGCTCTAAAACAGACAGCAGTCTTCTTTTCCTTTTTTTCTCTTTCCTTGTGAAGCAGAGAAGAAGCTGAATCTTTTCACTTGCACTTGTGGCATTTTTCTCTCCAAATTTGAAATCTGTCAAACAGTCTCCTTCCTTGTTACTTGGAGTTTCTTTTCTGTGGTGGGTTTTCTGAGTTTAAGATCTATCCTAAGAAAAATTCAAACTTTTTCTGTTGAGCATCTAATTTTAGAAGGTATTGACTATTAATTAAATCAAATAAATTTGAAAGATCCTGCCTTCTTTTTGTATTTCTCACTCTTATGTATTCTACTTATTAAGTGGAGAAAGATTGTATCTTTCTTCTGATTGGTTTTTATCAAGTGAGTCTTTGTATCTCAAGACTTGAGCTCAATTTGCTTTTGTTTAAAGTTTCTTTATAGTTTCCTTTTTTATTTTGATGTG
>NC_079515.1:35713004-35761848 GCF_000801105.2 Raphanus sativus | reverse complement strand
GGACCGATGGATGACGACAAGCTAGTCTTCGAGACGACGGAAGGGATCGAGCCCATCACTAATTTCAACGACATGGGAATCAAGGAAGACGTGCTTCGCGGCGTCTACGAGTACGGTTTCGAGAAACCATCCGCGATTCAGCAGAGAGCTGTTATGCCGATTCTCCAAGGGAGAGATGTCATCGCTCAAGCTCAGTCCGGTACGGGAAAAACCTCCATGATTGCTCTCTCCGTCTGCCAAATCGTTGACACTTCGTCTAGAGAGTATGTTTTGATCCTAACACTCGATTCTTAATTTTTTTTAATGGGATTGATTCGATGTCGTTATGCTCTGATTAGGCCTGAGCATTCCGGTTTTTTTTTTCAGATCGGTTCGGTTTTGTTCTTTTGGGTTTTCGGTTTAGAGATATGGGATTCGGTTTAGCTCTAATTTACATTAGTACGGGTGGATGCATCACACATGACACTATATAATTTGATAAATATATTATGTATAGTGTATATTTTATTTAAATTAATATAATATTTGGTTAAAATCAGTTTTTGACCGCATTAATGTGTGTTCAAATTTTCATAAGCTCCCACTAATCCAATATAATTAAAAAAATAATTGCTATAATGTCATATATTGTTTAATTTTAATAATAAGTTTATGTATTTTGAACCCAAAAAAAATTATTTGTTTTTGGTTGCAGAGTTCAGGCATTGATATTGTCCCCAACAAGAGAGCTTGCTTCACAAACAGAGAAGACTATTCAAGCTATTGGATTACACGCCAATATTCAGGCACATGCCTGCATTGGTGGGAAGAGCGTTGGAGAAGATATCAGGAAGCTGGAGAATGGTGTCCATGTTGTCTCTGGGACACCTGGTCGTGTCTGTGACATGATTAAGAGGAAAAGCCTACGCACCAGAGCTATTAAACTTCTGATTCTTGATGAATCTGATGAGATGCTTAGCAGAGGGTTCAAGGACCAAATCTATGATGTTTACAGATATCTTCCACCTGATCTTCAGGTATGAAATTTCATTTCTCAGGACATTATTTGTTCTCTAACTCAATACTTTATTGCCTGTTATTGTGTTTTCCTCTTGCTTTCTTGATTCATTGGGATTGCTAGATTTTGAGTTGGTAAAGGATATTGTTGAGTTGCTTGAATGTTCCATGTGAAAGCTATTAACTGTGTTATTTGATATCTCTAACCTATTACCCTAATGTTTATAGGTTTGTTTGGTTTCTGCAACTCTTCCCCACGAGATTTTGGAGATGACTTCCAAGTTTATGACGGAACCGGTGAAGATACTTGTGAAGCGTGATGAGTTGACTCTTGAAGTACGTGTTTTTATTCTGCATTTGTGTGCTTGTTGATGTTTATTTATAAAGTGGGGTCAGACTCATATCGCTTCACTGGCTAACTTCCATGCATAACATTTTCAGGGCATTAAACAATTTTTCGTTGCTGTTGAGAAAGAGGAGTGGAAATTTGATACACTGTGTGATCTTTATGACACACTTACTATCACTCAAGCTGTTATCTTCTGCAATACAAAACGAAAGGTAATCCTGCTGCTCATCTTAAGCTAAGCTACTTTTTTTTGGAATTTGTTAGATGATCAGGTATCTCATTTTGTTACCCCCTTAGCTCCTGGCACCGCTGTCTTAGCTTGATTTTGAATCGTCTAACGGCCTGGGACCTATTATACTTTTTTGTTACTTTACGTAGTTGTTTGCTCTTAAAAGTGAGTCAAAAATACAACTCAATTATTCTAGAACACTAACAGTCTGTACTCTGTAATCACCTGCCGATTTTTAGTAGATTGCATTGGCCTCTTAATTTATTCTGTGATGCTACCGTCTTGATACTGGCTAGACTTTTGCTTTCAGTTAATTTGTTAACTAGGTTTCTTGTGTTAAGGTTTCTTTTCAGTGTCTTACTCTGTTATATCTCTGCATTTGACATAGGTGGATTGGCTAAGTGAGAAAATGAGGACTAACAACTTCACAGTCTCATCAATGCACGGTGACATGCCTCAGAAGGAAAGAGACGAGATCATGAATCAGTTTCGGTCAGGCGACAGTCGTGTTTTGATCACAACAGATGTATGGGCACGTGGTATTGATGTGCAGCAAGTAAGTCATCGCTTATTCCCTATATCTTGCGTAGACAAATATGCAGGAAACATGTTCTAGTATCCATCCTCTGATACTTAAAGTCTCAGTTTTTTTGTGTCATAAGATAGTAGAGGTTGGATTTGACTTGAGAAACTTTCTTTCTGTAACAGGTTTCTCTTGTCATCAATTATGATCTCCCCAACAACCGTGAGCTTTACATCCATCGTATTGGACGATCTGGTCGTTTTGGGCGTAAGGTAATTGATTTATTATGCTTTCTGCATTGTTTCTTGGCGATTAGAATTTTCTTAACATGGAGAAGGGTATATATTTCATTTAACAAACTTAACGGTCATCATTGTAGGGTGTTGCGATCAACTTTGTTAAAAGCGACGACATTAAGATCCTCCGGGACATTGAGCAGTACTACAGTACTCAGATTGATGAGATGCCAATGAATGTAGCTGATCTTATCTAAATGACCGTGTCTGAATGAGAAGGTTTTGTTCAGAGCTTGTGGTCATGCTGTTGCACTATCTTATGATGCTTCATACCTACCCCCTTTGATGTTAGGTTTAGGGTTTTATTTTATTTCCCTTGTATTTGATTTTGGTGTTTTACACTCAAAATGGTTCACTAAGCTGTATAATTTTGCTTATATTTTCTTACTAGGTAAAAAGTAAAATCTCTGTTTTAGCTAACCTTAATTCGCTTGTGCAAGACACCGCTAAATCTCTGTTTGTATATAAATATTTTAAGTTATATTTTAATACAAAATAAATTATTGAAAGGCACTATTTACATTTGCCTGAAGCCCCTATCAACCTAAGCAAAAAAAAAACGACCAAATTGTTGACCAGAGACAGAAAGTAATAAAACCAAATAAGCATTCTGAAACAACTTATTATTTGGGAAAACCACTCAAACAGCAACTCCAGCACTTGTCGGCTTCACCTAGGCCTTGCGTGCCTTCTTCACCTTCCCAGCAGCTCCATCGACATTGCTACTACCACCAGCTTTCACCTTCACATTCTTTGAACTGCCACCGACGTTATCATCGTCACCCCCCTATCCAAACCAACAAAAGTTAACCCTATATATATACTATTATTGTAAAGAACATGATTAGGAAACTGAAACTGTATAAGGCTTAAGTTGTCAACGAACTCAGGGTGGGGCAAGCGGTCACCCTGGCTGATTATGCGGGAGATGGTAAAGGTCTGATGATTAGCTGTGAAATTGAATGCGCTCACCCTCACCTGGAATTTTGTATGTCTTTCCCTCCATCTCTCTAACAAAAGGAGGGGCCTCAGCTTCCTCCGGATTTACACCATCACCAGCCTATGCAAAAGTTATTATGTAACTGAATGAACAAATGGTAACACATAGATTGGACAGCAGTGTGTGAAAAACATACCAACAGATGCCCGGCCTCATAGGCCCTCATGTTATGGAGCTTTGTCATATAGCCCCATCGAAGCAAACAAACAACCCTTCACCAGTCTCGTCTGCAACAGATCTCAACACTCAACACGATATCTACCAAACACAATAGATGTATCAAAACTCAATTATCAAAATATGGAAATAGCAAGTGAATATACTGCCGAGTGTTGTAACATACCGGAGGATACCCACTGCGTTAGAATTATTGCAAGGCACACATGTGAAAGATGAGGCTGTGCGCTGAAGTTTCTTGGCACAGTTTGAGCAAGAGACATAGCACCAACCCTTATCCATCTTGATTCCAGTCACTCTCCAGTTACAGATGAAGTCAATATCCTACACCATTTGAAAACCAGATTGATCATGAAATCTAACACACACAAAAAAGAATAGAGACATAAATCATGCTGCAAACCTGAGATGGAGCGGTTATGACAAAATTATTGAGCTCAGCTATGCTCAGCGATTCAACCTTTGTATAGGACCTCAGCAGTGGAGCGGCTGGCCTGACCCCAGTGTCCTGTTCAACCAGCCTGCATGGTTGAATACAACGTTGTTGTTCGTAAGATATGAACATTGTAAAAAATATATCAAAAATCAAAACGTGAGAAATAGCTCTACAATAAATCTACAGCAGGGAACTCCAAAACAGTGAGAAATTAAACAAACGTCAAAACATCAGAAAAAGCGCTACAATAAATCTACGGCAGTAGCTCCTAAACACAGAGAAATTTCATAAGCTGGAATCAAGAATATTGCGAAATTGTATAGATTAGAACCGGAGATCTGATAAAAACTATGAACAAAAAAAAGTAGTAAAATACATTACCCATGAAGATAATAATGAAACGGTGAGTTTCGTAAAAGGCTAACACGTGTCATGACGTGATGAACCTATTTTCTTGCGTGGTTATATAGTCTTCTTCTTCTTTTTTTGTGCACCCTCTTCTTCTATTGAAACACCCTCAATTTCTCTCGAGAGAAACACAAACGATGACTGCTATCTCCGACCTTTCGTGGGATTTGGTAGAGAAGATACTCTCTAGGGTTCCCATAATTTCTATAGGAGCCGTGAGATCCACTTGCAAACGATGGAACCGTTTATCCAAAGTTAGGGTTTTGTGTAAAGCAGAAGCAAAGAGGCATCAGTTTCTACGCTTCATGTTGAAAAACTATAAGCTTTGTTCAATGAGATTCGATCTCCATGGAATCCTCGATGGAGAAGAATTCGTGGATCCATCTATAAGGGAGATCACCGGTGATTCACTTAATCATGTCAAGGTAACCAAAGTATTTCATTGCGATGGCTTATTGTTATGCGTTACCAAGGACAAAGAGGAGAACAAAACTACACTCCTGGTCTGGAACCCATATTTAGGACAAACCAGGTGGATCCAACCCAGAAATTACTACAACAGGTTAGACGTTTACGCTTTCGGATACGACAGCAATAACCGTGAACACAAAATCTTGAGGTTCTTCTTGGATGCCTTCGATGTTTCTCTGTTCGAAATATACGATATTTGTTCTGATTCATGGAGAGTTCTTGATATCACTCCCAACTGGAACCTAATGTTTTACTATCGTGGAGTGTCTTTGAAGGGAAACACTTATTTTTTTGCTAAAGAAAAAATAGTATTAGAAGCTGGAGGACCAGAAGAAATAGCCGAGCCCCATGCTATCTTACTCTCTTTCGATTTTACAAAAGAGAGATTTGGACCGCCTCTGCCTTTTCCGTTTAAGCACTATACTGAAGATACCGGGACACTCTCTTCTCTTAGAGATGAGAAACTGGCAGCCTTATATCAGTCCTCAAGTATGTGCGACGTGGAGGTTTGGGTGACAACTAAGATTGAGCCAGATGCAGTGTCCTGGGTTCCCTTCTTAAAAATTGACTTGAAACCATTAACAGGTTTTGAATTCCAGTTTCACCATGATGGTTCCAGTTTCTTCATTGACGAGGAGAAGAAAGTCGCTGTAATTTTTCAAATAGACGAATCTGAAATGACCTGCTATGACACAGCTTACCTCATTGGGGAGAATGGACACTTTGAAAAAGTAGGTCTCGGAGAGTCTGAGTATCACCAAGACTCCATCCCCATGGAAGACTATTCCCCACTCGTGTGCTCTTGCTCATATGTTCCAAGTTTAGTACATATCAACAACGCATTTGTCAAGCAAACGAATGAGATCATCACTAGCTGTAATGATAGTGTTTAATTTGTTTCTTTTTCATCTCTTTCCATTTGTTTTTTTTTTTCAAATCTCTTTTGGACAGACTATTGCCTTTCCCATTTTACACTCTAGTATCTGTTTTCATTTTTTTTCCGTATATGAGATTTTGAATTACTTGAACAACTAGATCGAGAGATACAACAAAATGGTTCATGTCTGAATCTTTAACTAGGTCGAAACTAGTCTTATTACCTAAAGATAAATGTTTGCACAGAAAAGCTAATATGATAGACGCATCCATATTTTGTTGTTCTCTTAGTAACATGACCATAATGACTATAGTATTCGTCGTCTACATGGCAATCTGGCGAATGGAGTGGCACCATCGGTCATATGCTGGGGTGAGATCGGGCCACTCGGAGGCCGACACTGAGAAATCTTGGAGCCAATTTGTGAGCAATATCTCTTGATCCAATGCAGGCAATGTCGAGATAGCTTTGTCTATGGCTCGTTCCACCTCAACTCTCTCGTAGCCTGTTAACACGGGAAACGCTAGCCCGTTTCTAGCGTGGCTAAATAGAGGTAGCCAGTTTGCAAGGAGCCTGAACTTCACTTGTCCCGGAACTTGTGTGTTGTCTCGTGCTAACTCTCCAATTAAGACAGCTGCAAAAGACATTAGTGAGAGATTTAACAAGTAAAACACGGATCATGTAGAGACTAAAGAGGACCAAGTCCAGAAGGATAATTAAAATGCAATATTTACCTGAAATCTTGACCATAAGGCCTTGAACCCTAGGAGCAGCCGTGAGAGACAAGGAAGCTAAACCGGAAGCATAGCTCCACCGTTTTATACCTTCTTCAATTGCACCATAACGCCTAAGCTTCTCCGTCATCCACAACAGCTCCTCCGCCAGCTTCTCAACAGCCAACTCAACCTCATTCTCCTGAGAACCACCTGCTCTCACCAATGCAGACTCTCTCCTCTTACTCTGTGATAACAAGTTACCGGCCATATCCGCCAAGGACCTGGCCGTGTTGATTGCTGTCGTCAGCCCTCTCACAGAGGAGGCAACATAGCTTCCTAACGGCAGGGCACTAACGAGGCGCAGAGGCAGACCACCGAAGGGCTCGTCTGCGGTTCGAGAGCGTTTCAAGGAGTCCTGTAAACGCGCAGTGGTCCGCGCGAAAGAGGACGCGAGGGCCATTCTATTGACGTCTAGTAGCTCCGCGCTGCAGCTTTGTGCGTTGTCTTCCATGATCTTCTCAGCCATTCCCATGGTAAAATGGTATTTTCTTGAGGTTACTGGAATCTCGTTCATCAACGCTAATACCTACTCGTAGACACATATTATGATGTATAAATGGCAAATTAAAACCATTAACAGAGAATATATTCAATGTAATTGATCAATTTATGCAAGTTTTTCATAAATGTGTATACATCTTAACTTAACAAACAATACTTTTTCGCAGATCAATCAGTTTATGAATGTTGAACAAAAAAAATCAGTTTATGAATAGTTATGATAATTGGTTAATTAGTCCTGATTCATTAATTTAGAAGGAAGTAATTACCACCTCAAGATTTGTCTTATCGAGCCTATGATTGCATCCACTTCCCTATTTGTTTTCATGTATGACGTGGCACTATGCATGATACACACGTGGAAATTATAGATAAAATGTCCACGTTAGGCACCTCGTGGAGTGTCTAAAGATAGAAAGCTCCAAAATCATATTTTATGATATAGATAAGAGAAAATATTATATTTCAGTTAGAGATCGGGTTTTGGCGTTATGCAAACAATGCATAGACCACAAGTCTACGTATGCTGTTATGACCGTCATGGCTTAATCGGACCCAAGCGAATCTCGTTAATCAAATCCAAATAAAGACGTTAAACGTTAAAAAAAAAAATCGCCAAGCTGAATTAAAAATAAATAAAACGTTAATGTTAATTAACAACAAATAATGAAAGGTTACAAACTAACACTTACGTGACAAAGTGCTCTACCGAGAGAGCTGACTGTAGGTACATCAACGCCGTCACCCCTCATCATCATGCTTAAATCCGCCGACCCTGAATACTTCACCAACGCCGTTGATGACGTCGACGAGGAGGAGGGAGCCGAAACCGGTACCAACGCGTTCTCCGCCACCGCGGTGAGAAGACCCGACGCGAAACTGAAAGAATGATAAGAATAAGAATAAGAAGAGATGAGGGGGGGGGGAATAAGGAAACAAAAGAAAACTCAAAGGGAGAGCCACGCCATCATCATAGACATGAAACCTGAGTTGGTCCGAAGCGGACCACCGCCTAGAAGCCAACTCCGGAGTGGAGGTGGTGGAGGAGGCGACAGAAACGAGAGAACGAGCGGCGGTATTGACGGTGGTCATGAAGATGGAGTTTAGAAGACCCGTCGTGGGACGGTTGTTTCTGTAAGTGTACTCCAAGTATTGTAGCTCCCTTGAGGACGACATTCCCTTCTCTCTCTCTTTTTTTGTTGTCTCTCTCAAAAGAAAGTCTAACAATAGTACGACCGGTTATGTTTGTATATATAGAAGTTGGTTTGGATATTTCTTCTTTTCGAAGTATATACGATGAGAGCACCGCCTATGATCTGTGTATTCTAGTCGTCGTGTAAGCATTTTATGTAGTGTCGGTAAAATTTTGTCGGGGTCTATGCGTCGCCGTTTCCTCTTAATTTCCCACATAGGTAGATGAGGAATCGGAAATTGTTAAATTCTTTTTTTTTCAGACATAAAATTTAGCTGCGTCTAGAAAATTATTGTTGAAGTACATATAATTGTTGGTTGATATGCACGATAATTAAGACGGCAAAACTTGAGGTACAGAAAAATTCCGACAAAGGTAAGAATATTGAAGTTCATATAACCCAATGCAAACTAGGTGATAACCATGTTGGAGGAAAAATATAGCCATTGTAATACACCTCATTTGGAGTTTTCTTTTTAACTATTACAAGCTACACACTACAAAAAAAGAGTTGTTTAGCATCATTTATTTATAATTTTTGCATTAGTTATAAATGATGTAAAAAGATTTTACATCAATTAAATAAATGACTCTGAAAGTGGTGATGCAAATAATTTACATCAATTTATAAAATAAATGATGTAAAAATACTAAATATTTACATCAATTATGATAAGTGATATCATTATGCATCAATTGTAAAAATGATTTTAACAACTACATCAGTTATTTATAAATGATGTTAGTATTGACATCAATTAAAATAATTGATTGCAATTATTTATATCATTTATTAATAATTAAATTTAATATCAAAATTTAAATGATTTCGTAATTATATAATTTATAACTATTAATTAAGAATATTATCATCATTTGTACATAAATAATGTTTTGCAAAAATATTTTTCATTAGCATTTTAATATTTCTATTGAAAATATAACTAACAAGAAAAAAGTACATGCGTACAAGAATTTAAAAGAGAAAATAATTACAATAGTTCAACAACATTTGCCATGAAAGTTAAAATATTGAGATTCTTCAGTTCTTCTTTATTTTTCTTGTTCATTGTAGAATTTTCCATCGATTGATATTCCATAGACTTCTCTGCTTCTTCCATTTTTGAATAAACGTCATCTCCTTCTATATTTCCAGATGCTCTTGACCCTAGCAACAAAGAATACTTAAACCATAAACAATTTTATTTTTAAAAAAACTTGTAATCTTTTGAAAGGAATGATATATAAATTAATAACTTGTTAAATTATTTCATCGATGTAAATTATATATCAGATATTTTAATTGATGTCAATTAAGATAAAATAACATCACATCCATAAAAACGATGTTAAAGAGTAATTACTTATATATATATTTTTTAAGCATCAGTTTTTTATTGATATAAATTATATATATTTTAATAAGTGATGTTAACCAAGAAAATAATTGTATCAATTGTTTGAATTGATATAACTCTATATAACAATATCAGCTGTGTTTAAATGATGCAAATTCATATAAATTATATCATTTTATTGAATTGATGTTAATTTAATTAATAAAAACATCAATTGTTCTAACTGATTTAAGAATTATATATAATTGTATCATTTCTGAGTAAGTAATTTAAAATTATATCATTTATTTTTGTGATGCAATTTAAGTGATACAATTCAATGATTTTTTTGTAGTGACACTATATTAAAATTAGGAACAAACGAAAATATTATGAGCCGAAGTTTATATGCCCTTAATGAATGTCGTTTATCAAATACTTCAAAAATAATGTGTCTACATCCCAAGAATCTAGCAACTCTGCGTAGCACTCATCAAAGCTTTTCCTCCTGCTTCTAAGCTCGAAAAAGAATGTGTTAAAACAGCTGAATTATAATGTTTTGCATGTCCCAAAGAATCTCGAATAACCCAGCCTGCTGCTACTTTCACAAATCCATAGCCTGGACGGGTCCATTTCATGTTTCCATTTTCTGTGTATATGCACTTGACCAATTAATCAAAGTAGCCAGTTTCGTTTTTATAAGCTTGAAGATTGAAATTGTTTACAGTCTTCCATATATTCCAAAGAATCAAAAAAAGTATATGGGTCTGAGATGCATTTTTATGGAATAAAATTTTCATAAAAGCCTAATTCGAATTAATATACATTTTAAAGGATTCACGATTAAAATGAACAAATGAAATATATTATATGTCTTTTCATACCATTAAGTTAAATTATATTTTTTCATTTATTTTTATTACTTTATTTCTTTAGAAACTATTTCACATACCATTGTTGGAGGTGCTTTTATATTTGTCTCCAATGAGTCAGGATAAGGTACAAACATAAAAAGTGAATTTGTTTTACACCATATAGTCATAGA
Organism: Raphanus sativus; assembly: GCF_000801105.2. NCBI lineage: Eukaryota > Viridiplantae > Streptophyta > Magnoliopsida > Brassicales > Brassicaceae > Raphanus > Raphanus sativus. The sequence continues at coordinate 35,751,235 of NC_079515.1, read as the reverse complement.
GTCCGGACTTTTAGATCACATGTTGGTTATGATTGGTTAAAAATAGAGTAACTGAGAGTAAATTAAGTAGAGGAAATGAGAGTAAATCAATTGGAGCAACTAAGAGGAAAATGGTAAAATAAATAAAATAACAAAAACAAAAAGAAATGTCTAAGCCATCGTAATTAGATGTCCTCTAAAACAATATGATTATTTGTGCTCTACTTGTGCATACACCTGACTAAAAGTTTATTAATGATGTTTAAATTTTATTAATCATGTTATATCCGCATTTTTCTGCGATGTCTTCCTTCGTGAGACCCACAGTTACTTCAGCTGTGTATGATTTTCATTTTATGAATCGTCAACATCAAAAATACTAAATATATATTTCAGCAATTTCATAGTGTTTGTTAGTTTGTGTTTTTTTTTTCATTTTCATTTACTTGATCATACTTTTTCATTTTATAGCACTTGTGCGTCAAGCCGTAATTGGGTCTGTTGTGGGGTGGTTGAATGCTGCTTAGATTGAGACTATGTTGCTTGCTGCTGAAGCAAATTGGATTCCGGTTTCTACAGATCATGCACCAAACCGGACAACACGTCTATTTGTTTAACTTGCAGAGTGTATCACCATGTTGAACCAGATTCTTTGAATGAACGACTACATCTTTTCCATGGTGTTTATGTTGTTAATATGGGCGAGGCTACATGTTTTAATAATAATCTCTACCGCAAACATGTACACAGGAAATTCAATAGGTATCAAAAATCTCCTTTTAAGTCTTTTTTACTAATTTATTTTGTGTTAAAGCTGATTATAATCTCTTTAATTTGATGTAGGTTCACTCACTTGGCCATTGTTCACTACAGACTAATTGGTATCGAAGAACTTTGAAAGGTTAAAAAACTAACTTTTAATTTATCTATTTATTTGCTAAATACTAACTTTTGAGTTGGTTCTAAGGTTAGTAGAAGTTATATTTATAGCAATTGTTAAAATTTCTAGAATCTAATGTTGTTGGTTTGTAGATTCCCACGTTCTCATTAGAATCTGGTGTTATTAGTTTGATAATTTAATAATTCTATACACAATCTTTTGTTATTAAAAAAAAGTTAGATTTTAGTGTTTCTTTAAATCAATTAAAGTTTGTGTTATTATAAGTTGTATTCTTCACTATTTAATTCATAACACAAGATTTTTAAAATACTACCTATTTAGTTTAGATTCTTAGAATCATCATATCAATTTATTTTCATAGAATTTCACAATATACAAAACTCTATACAATTATTTTCAAATTTAACAAATTTTCAATTTCTACAATCAACAAACTCTTTATAGATGGTACTCCCACTAACACCCCCTTATCCAACCACATATTTAGCAATAGTGTTGATTTGGCTGGTCCATTAGTGTCATTGATACTTATCATATGCTTAATTCATATGCATAAAATCATGATCTTTTATGCCACTTCGCTTTTGTTTTTACCAGGTCCGAATGATTCAGTAGGAAGGTTCTAAACTCATATATGTATCCCTGAAAATTTAGATTGGTTTCAGTTTTAACTTTTTCGGATTAGTTTTAGTTTTGGGACCATGTAAAATGTCTAGGAGTAGTCACTATATATGTTTCAAAAAAGAAAAAGAGTAGTCACTATATAACGTTCCATAAAAGAATCAAAAACATCTTATGTGGGACCGCCTGTGGGCTGATCATAAATCGTTAATTTTTGTAAAACAAACATAAACCCTCAAACACATTATATTTTTGTGAAATGGAAGTACTGATAACTAAAAGATTCATATCATAAAACCTATAAAAAGACACGAGATTTATGGAAGCAGATAAGATCCAGAGGAATAGGCAAGTGGGAGACCAAGAACAGCTCTTTTCTCCGACATCAAAGTAAGCCGAAAGTTAATCAGATCCTAAATTTCAAAAAAAATAAAAAAATAAATTCAGATCCTATAAATATCAATTGCTCCTCTCCATTTTCAAAATCAAATCGTTTCTTTCCTTTGTTTGAACCAGACCTACCTCCAAGAAGAAAAAGAACAAAATCTACTCTGTTTGCTCCTTTGTGAAACAGAAAAGTCAACAACACTGAGTCTTAGACCACGTCAGAGAAATGGCTGGAGGGTTCGTCAGTCAAACGCCGGGAGTTCGAAACTATAACTATAGTACGACTGGTTATGTTTGTATATATAGAAGTTGGTTTGGATATTTCTTCTTTTCGAAGTATACACGATGAGATGCACCGCCTATGATCTGTGTATTCCAGTCGTCGTGTAAGCATTTTAGGTATTGTCGGTAAAATTTTGTCGCGGTCTATGCGTCGCCGTTTCCTCTTAATTTTCCACATGTAAATGAGGAACTGGAAATTGTTAAATTCTTTTTTTTTCAGACATAAATTTTAGCTGCGTATAGAAAATTATTGTTGTAAGTACATATAATTGTTGGTTGATATGCACGATAATTAAGACGGCAAAACTTGAGGTACGAAAAAAAATTCCGACAAAGGCAGAATATTGAAGTTCATATAACCCGAATGCAAACTTGGTGATAACCATGTTGGAGGAAAAATATAGCCATTGTAATACACCTCATTTGGAGTTTTCTTTTTTAACTATTACGAGCTGCATTATATTAAAACGAGGAACAAACGAAAATATTAGAGCATCAGTATCGGGGTCCTTAAGCCCGTCCCCTCTCTTTAACTGGATCAAAGATAAATCGAAAATAAATTAAAATGTTTGGAACGGGCCTTAAATAAAGGCTGTTTGGCCTGTCCCTTAGACGACGTGACAGCACGGGAGTGGGAGTCTTTGTTTCGTCCCTTCATCTGCGTCTTCTCTCTCCGTGCTTCTTCTCTCCACCTGCTTCTTCTTTCCACCTGCATCAAATATAATATTGTTAAGGGTTTTTATTTTAGTCCCTCCAATAATGATGGTCTTATGAGCCGAAGTTTATATGCCCTTAATGAATGTCGTTTATCAAATACTTCAAAAATAATGTGTCTACATCCCAAGAATCTAGCAACTCTGCGTAGCACTCACCAAAGCTTTTCCTCCTGCTTCTAAACTCGAAAAAGAATGCGTTAAAACAAATGAATTCTAATGTTTTTCATGTCCCAAAGAATCTCGAATAACCCAGCCTGCTGTTGCTGTATTTGTTTGGAGATTAAAAGCAGCATCTTAGTTGCACTTCACCAATCCGTAGCCTGGACGGGTCCATTTCTTGTTTCCATTTTTTGTGTATATGCACTTGACCAATTAACAAAAGTAGCCAGTTTCGCTTTTATAAGCTTGAAGACTAAAATTGTTTATGGCCTTCCATATATTTCAAAGAATCAAAAAAGTATATGGGTCTGAGATGCATTTTTATGGAATAAAATTTTCATAAAAGCTTAATTCGCGCGAATTCATATACATTTTAAAGGATTCACGATTAAAATGAACAAATGAAATATATTATATTTCTTTTCATACCATTAAGTTAAATTATATTTTTAATTTATTTTTATCACATACCATTGTTGGAGGTGCTTTTATATTTGTCTCCAAATCTGAGTCAAGATAAGGTACAAACATAAAAAGTGAATTTGTTTTACACCATATAGTAATAGAGTCCGGACTTTCAGATCACATGTTGGTTATGATTGGTTAAAAATAGAGTAATTGAGAGTAAATTAAGTATATGAAATGAGAGTAAATCAATTGGAGCAACTAAGAGGAAAATGGTAAAAATAAATAAAATAAATAAAATAACAAAAACAAAAAGAAATGTTTAAGCCATCGTAACTTGTTTTCTCTTCCAACACAGTGAGAGAATAAAGTGATTGATTTACCTTATGTCAAACAGTGAAAAGATGAAAAATAAATAAAGGTGTTTTCACCTAACTGGCAAACTTTATGCTAAACTGAATGTAACTTTTTATATCGCCAAATGTTTTGCGCTACTGATGCTATTCGGTCATAGCCGTTGTTTCGGAAGCCTGCCCACACCGATGACAAGTGGGGTCCAGTTGCGTTCATCTTGCCCCAAACGAGTTACAGATTTGCATGAATGGTTTAGAGGGGAATCCACCTTTATATAATTTTTTCTGATAATAATAGTATTTGTAAGACAATTTAGCATTAGGAAACTTTTGCAAATACTTATATCGAGTAAATGTATTTCTAAATACTGACATGTTTATGATAGTATTGACTAATGTTGCTATACAATTACCTTCATAAAATTATATTTACCAATCATTAATATGACATATATTATAGACATATATGATATTAAATAACTCATGAAACATAAAAAAATGTGTTGTTAAAAAGTTGCTTAGAGCATTCAGAAATGTTGAATCGACAAATTTATGTAGCAGTAGCGTTAGAAATTATATGCAAAAGAAAATGTTTCAGTTAAGACACAGTAGGAAGCTTCCAACGGCTTTAAAACCGGATCACAGGAAGGTTAGTCGGGCGTAAATCAAAAATTCATGCCTATTCCGTAGAAACTAATTAATAACTTGAAGAAACTGCCTATTGACCGCTTGACGTATGACTCCATATAATTTTGTCCGAGGCTGCATGTCAGCCCAAATACAGTTTCCGTAAGAGTGTTGATCTTGAAATGTTAGATCTTCTTCAGCTTTCTCAAGATTCTAGCTAGCAGCAATATTCTCCTGATTTTGTAATTGGTCTTTCGATCCTTTTGATCTTTCCAATATTGTTTGGTTGTCGCTGGTTTGGGAAATTATGAAGGTAACCAATTATCTTTTTATATACCAGTATCCCGATTATATATCAGTGGCTTATCAACATCAAAGCACGTATATATAATATATACTAAAAGGAACATGTCAAAACAAAAACAAAAAGTACACCAAAACGATGTCCTTTAACTACATTTGTCTCGGTTAAGGTTTCAACTTATTTAAATACAAAACACAGTGTAAAACAGTATACAGAAAATAATATGATATAATGTAACTGAGTATAAATTTTGCTGATCCTTGGTTCCTTACGCAATGGAGTGCTAAAAAACATTAATATCTCATGAGTCTGAAGAAGAATAAGGCAGATCTGAATTCAGTATCGGGTACATGACAGAAGCAAATTGAAAAGTTAAAATCAAGACTGAACGTTATATCTACTAAATTTGATCTGAGTTGCTATACATTTCGACTTAATCCATAAATTCAGATATTTGTAAATTTTTAAAGTAAAACAAATAATAAATCATAAGTACTATTTTGAAAAACGAATATATGCTTTGATCCATACATTTATGAATATGCAATGTAATTATGAATATTTATACATATTTTATGTAAATTTGGTCCATTTAGTTTCTTAAGTTGTTTTAAAGTTTTTTTTTTAGATATTGCATATCCAATTAATTTTTTTTGTTGAAACATATGCTACGTATGATTTTTATACTGAAGTCGTTTGTATTGAATTATTTGATTTTGGCTTTATGATTTGGGTTAAGATGTTTATTTATTATGTTACTATTATTGATGATTTATTCATTTTACCTTTTAAAAATTATTTGATGGTATTATGCATTTTTTACTTTTGATATAATTAACAAATTATATATGAATATCTAATATAACTTACAATATCCAGATTTTTGGATATCTAAAAGATTTTAGATTGAAACAAATATTAGAAACAAATATATGATTGAGATAAAGGGGATATTAAAAATTTCTGGATGTCCTCTAAAACAATATGACTATTTGTGCTCTACTTGTGCATGCAACTGACTAAAAGTTTATTAATGATGTTTAAAGTTTATTAATGATGTTATATCCACATTTTCCTGCGATGTCTTCCTTCGCGAGACCCACAGTTACTTCAGCTGTGTCTGATTTTCATTTTATGCATCGTCAACATCAAAATACTAAATATATATTTCAGCAATTTCATAGTGTTTGTTAGTTTGTGTTTTTTTTTCATTTCATTTACTTGATCATAATTTTCATTTTTATAGCACTTGTGGGTCAAGTCGTAATTGGGTATGTTGTAGGGTGGTTGAATGATGCTTAGATTGAGACATTGTTGCTTGCTGCTGAGGCAAATTTGATTCCTGTTTCTACAGATCATGCACCATTGCTGCTGATGAAAATTTGGTATCCAAGAACTTTGAAAGGTTAAAAACTAACTTTTAATTTATTTATTTATTTGCTAAATACTAACTTTTGAGTTGGTTCTAAGGTTAGTGGAAGTTATATTTATAGCAATTGTTAAAAAATTTCTAGAATCTAATGTTGTTGGTTTGTAGATTCCCACGTTCTCATTAGAATCTAGTGTTATTAATTTGATAATTTAGTAATTCTATACACAATCTTTTGTTATTAAAAAGATAGATTTTAGTGTTTCTTTAAATCAATTAAAGTTTGTGTTATTGGAAGTTGTATTCTTCACTATTTAGTTCATAACACAAGATTTTTAAAATACTACCTATTTAGTTTAGATTCTTAGAATCATCATATCAATTTATTTTCATAAAATTTCACAATATACAAAACTCTATACAATTATTTTCAAATTTAACAAATCTTTCGATTTCTACAATCAACAAACTCTTTATAGATGTTACTCCCACTAACATCCCCTTATACAACCACGTATTTAGCAATAGTGTTGATTTGGCTGGTCCATTAGTGTCATTGTTGATACTTATCATATGCTTATTCATATGCATAAAATCATGATCTTTTTATGCCACTTCGCTTTTGTTTTTACCAGGTCCGAATGATTCAGTAGGAAGGTTCTAAACTCATATACGTATCCCTGAAAATTTAGATTGGTTTCAGTTTAATTTTTTCGGATTGGTTTTAGTTTTGGGACCATGTAAAATGTCTAGGAGTAGTCACTATATATGTTTCAAAAAAGAAAAAGAGTAGTCACTATATAACGTTCCATAAAAGAATCAAAAACATCTTATGTGGGACCGCCTGTGGGCTGATCATAAATCGTTAATTTTTGTAAAACAAACATAAAAACCCTCAAACACATTATATTTTTGTGAAATGGAAGTACTGATAACTAAAAGATTCATATCATAAAACCTATAAAAAGACACGAGATTTATGGAAGCAGATAAGATCCAGAGGAATAGGCAAGTGTGAGACCAAGAACAGCTCTTTTCTCCGACATCAAAGTAAGCCGAAAGTTAATCAGATCCTAAATTTCAAAAAAAAATTAAAATTATTCAGATCCTATAAATATCAATTGCTCCTCACCATTTTCAAAATCAAATCGTTTCTTTCCTTTGTTTGAACCAGACCTACCTCCAAGAAGAAAAAGAACAAAATCTACTCTGTTTGCTCCTCTGTGAAACAGAAAAGTCAACAACACTGAGTCTTAGACCACGTCAGAGAAATGGCTGGAGGGTTCGTCAGTCAAACGCCGGGAGTTCGAAACTATAACTACAAACTGACACCGAAAGTGTTTGTGACATGTTTCATCGGTGCTTTTGGTGGTCTCATCTTCGGATACGATCTCGGGATCTCAGGTATTTTTTCAAGTCTTGTTCTTCTTTGATCTGATCTAGCAAATATCCAGAGAGTAATTTAGGTTTTTTTTTTAAAAACATTTGCTTGTAGGAGGGGTAACCTCAATGGATCCGTTCTTGGAAAAGTTTTTCCCTTACGTGTACCAGAAGAGGAAGAACGCACACGAGAACGAGTATTGTCGTTTCGATAGTGAGCTTCTCACTCTCTTCACTTCGTCTCTCTATTTAGCGGCTTTGGTCTCTTCCTTATTCGCCTCCACGATAACCCGAATTTTCGGAAGGAAATGGTCTATGTTCCTCGGTGGTTTCACATTCTTCGTCGGCTCTGCTTTCAACGGCTTTGCCCAAAACATAGCCATGCTTCTCATAGGTCGTATTCTACTCGGTTTCGGTGTTGGATTTGCTAATCAGGTAGGTTTCTAAAAACGTTTTATGTAAAAAAAAATGTATAGAGTCTACATTGGTATTTTGAGAATTAATAAAATAATATATAAAATGTTTACTAATTTGGTAAGTTTCTTTGACAATTGATTTTAAGTTTAGAAATTATAGTATTTTATTCCCTCCACATTAGAAGTAACTTGATAGAGAAGTTACAACAGCGGCTTATACTAATAGATTTTGGTTTTGGTTTTAGTCGGTTCCGGTTTACCTGTCGGAAATGGCACCTCCGAATCTTAGAGGAGCGTTCAACAATGGATTTCAAGTAGCAATCATATTTGGTATTGTTGTTGCAACGATCATCAACTACTTCACTGCACAGATGAAAGGGAACATTGGGTGGAGAATCTCTCTAGGTTTAGCTTGCGTCCCTGCTGTGATGATCATGATCGGAGCTCTGGTCCTTCCTGACACTCCAAACTCCCTCATCGAACGTGGCTTCGCTGAAGAAGCCAAGGAAATGCTTCGATCTATCCGAGGAACCGATGAAGTCGAAGAAGAGTTTCAAGATCTCATTGATGCAAGTGAGGAGTCTAAGCAAGTGAAACATCCGTGGAAGAACATCTTGCTTCCACGTTACAGACCACAGTTGATCATGACTTGCTCCATTCCATTCTTCCAACAGCTTACAGGAATCAATGTCATTACGTTTTACGCGCCCGTTCTGTTCCAGACCTTAGGGTTTGGTAATAAAGCCTCGCTCTTATCAGCTATGGTAACGGGTATCATCGAGCTATTGTCTACCTTCGTCGCTGTTTTCACAGTTGATAGGTTTGGAAGAAGAATCTTGTTCCTCCAGGGAGGTATCCAAATGCTTATCTCTCAGGTACTACAAAATTCTAAACCTTAGCCCTAGCTCTACTTTACGTTTCTTGACAAACACTCAATAATCGTTATTTGTGTTGTAGATCGCTATTGGAATCATGATTGGAGTCAAATTTGGAACAGCTGGAACAGGGAACATAGGGAAAACCGATGCTAATGTAATCGTGGCACTGATCTGCATCTATGTAGCGGGTTTCGCCTGGTCATGGGGACCGTTGGGATGGCTGGTACCTAGTGAGATATCTCCTCTAGAGATCCGATCAGCAGCACAAGCCATTAACGTAGCGGTCAACATGTTCTTCACATTCCTTGTAGCTCAGCTCTTCCTCACAATGCTCTGTCACATGAAGTTTGGACTATTCTTCTTCTTTGCGGTGTTTGTCTTCATAATGACGATATTCATCTACTTGATGTTGCCTGAGACGAAGAATGTACCAATCGAAGAGATGAACAGAGTGTGGAAGGCACACTGGTTCTGGGGAAGGTTTATACCTGATGAAGCTGTTGGTGTTAGTGCTGCTGAGTTGCAACAAAAGGCGGTATGATGATGATGATGGAACAACATTTTGTTTGAGGAAAAGATTTGGGAGAAAACTTGAAAGAGAAAGGTGATGAATAAAAGGATGAAATAAGAATGAAATGTCGAATAATGTGTTTACTCTCGAAAAAGCTTCTCTGCTTTTAAATGCAGAGACTTTAGCTTTTTACTTAGTTTATTCTTTCTTCTTATTCAATGACTCTTTCGCTGCACTTGTAGTTCGGCATAAAAAGGTCAAGAGAACAAAAATATTTGAAAGTTTTATCAGTTTGTCTTATGTTTTTGTACTCTTATTTAACAATCATGTGAATCTTTATTTGAGAAAAAATCATAACGTTAAAGCAAGAGACAAGAATAATAACGGTAGATATTTCAGATGTATCCAAAAGTGTTTATTACTATCTTCTTATATGATTGGAGTAACCTTTTATTATCTCTCACAGATTGAAGTACCTCTCTTGCTCAACCCTTTTTAAGTAAAAAGTAATGAAACATTCATAGAAGTGTTTTAATTTAGTGATGTTGGTGTTAGTGCTGATGAGTTGCAATAGAAGGCGGTAAGATGATGATGGAACAACGTTTTCTTTGAGGAAAAGACTTGGGAGAAAACTTGAAAGAGAAAGGTGATGATTAAAAGGATGAAATAAGAATGAAATGTAGAATAATGTATTTACTCTCGAAAGAATCCTTCTCTGCTTTTAAATGCAGAGCACTTTAGCTTTTTACTCAGTTTATTCTTTCTTCTTATTCAATGACTCTTTCATTACATTTGTAGTTCGGCATAAAAAAGGTCAAGAAAACAAAAATATCTGAAAGTTGAATCAGTTTGTCTTATGTTTTTGTACTCTTTGTTTAACAATCATGTGAATCTTTGTTTGAGAAAAAATCATAATGTTAAAGCAAGAGACAAGAATAATAAACGTAGATATCTCAGATGTATCCAAAAGTATTTGTTACCATTTTCTTATATGATTGGAATAACCTTTTATTATCTCTCACAGATTGAAGTACCTCTCTTGTTCCAACACTTTGTTTAAGTTAAAAGTAATGAAACATTTTTAAAAGTGTTTTAATTTACGACGTGTAACTTTTTTTTTTTGAAAGAATGTTTAATTTATTTAAATCAAAAAGCTTATGTAGAATTAGTGCAACTTTAATTTAAACAAAGTGATGTTTTGAAACCAATATCAGTGGTTAAAGATCGCCTAATCTCTATGCTGATGGTTTTAGGCTTTTAGCCATTAATTTTAGGATATCAGATTTTTTTTGACAAAAAGAATATCAGATACAGATGACAACCCAGTTTTATAATTGATCAGTTATGAATTGAATTACATAAATTGAATTCCTGATATTATATTACAGTACATGAATCCATTTTAATTAGATTTAAATGGATTTGACTCATAGTTCTTACTTTAATATGTTTTTCATTAAATTTTATCTTTATTAGAAACTTTCTTAGTCAAACCGACCAAGACAAAACTGAAATTCCTTCAAAATTCAGAACATACTAGATTCTAACCCCCCCTTCGAAGTGCGGGTATACTTCTTGTTTTAGTTTTTTTTTTAAATTTAATTTTTAAATTTTAAATTTTAATTATATTTATGTTTAATATTAATTTTATCAATAGATCATGTTCCTCTTTTAAATAAATAAAATACATAAATTTTATTAATAGATTATATTCATGTTTTAATAGAATAAATTTAACGTTAAACATATTTTCAGTGTTAAATTATTGCAATAAGAATTCTAAAATTATGCACAAAATATTAAAAGACTGTTTTGAAAAAGCCTTAAAAGTTGAAAATATATTTATTTTTATTTTTTAAATCATTTTATTTTGATTTATTAAATATATTAATTTAGATGGGTTAACAGAGTTACATTTATTTTAAATAAAAATATATTTAATAAATGGAACTTAATATAACCATCTTGAAGGAAACCACTCAAAATCATTATATTGTTGAAGAAACCTGTTTCTTATAAATGAAACCGCCCAATTATATACAACAATTAGGTACCTACTGTCAATTATATTGTGACATCAAACATGAAAAATATATAATTATGTATTAGACAACCATATATTATTCATCTATTTATTTTCACACCTAAAATACATTCTGTAACGATCAACTATATGTTTATGTGTATGAGAAAGTGGGTCTCGCAAATGCTGGATTCTTTTTGTCAATTGTTTTTATCAATGGACTTGAAACTGCTGATAATCAACAATTATATATAGCTTCCATTAAAACAGTTATATATAGCTTCCATTTATTTATTTTAATTAGACTCATTTAATAGTATTGATTTAAAATGGGCCGTATGTGGGCTAAAGCCCAAATACTATAATCATCGTTCGGAGGGAGAGTTTTGAGTCGGCCATAAACATTCTCTCTCCCTCTCTCTCTCATCTCCCCCCTCTGACCAAAATTCCACAGATTCCGTCATGTCCTCCGACGGAAACTCCACCGCCACGGCGGTTGAAAAGATGTTCTTCTGTTACCAGTGCAACCGCACAGTCAACATCTCAATCTCCCCCACATCCGATCCCTTCTGCCCTCTCTGCTCCGGTGGCTTTCTCGAAGAATACGACGAGCCAAACCCTAATCCACCCCCAAATCTCAATCCCGGCGCAGGAGGAGGAGGTTTCTTCCCCATGGCCGATCCTTTCTCCACCTTACTCCCTCTCCTATTCGGCTCCTCCTCATCCTCCAACGTAGCCCCGAGCTTTTTCAGCCCTCAGCCACGCTCCTCCAACGCGCAGAACAACGACGACGAAGCTTTCGATCCGGTGTCGTTTCTCCAGAACCACCTCCAGCATCTCCGATCCAGCGGCACGCACGTGCAGTTCGTGATCGAGAATCATCCCTCCGATCCGTCGAGCCGAGTCCCGGGGAACCTCGGGGACTACTTCTTCGGCCCTGGTCTCGAGCAGCTGATTCAGCAGCTCGCCGAGAACGATCCCAACCGATACGGAACCCCTCCCGCTTCGAAATCGGCGGTCGAGGGGTTGCCAACTGTTAAGGTGACGAAGGATATGATGAGGTCTGAGATGAACCAGTGCGCTGTTTGTATGGATGAGTTTGAGGACGGTGGGGATGTTAAGCAGATGCCTTGTAAGCATGTGTTTCATCAGGATTGTTTGATGCCGTGGCTGGAGTTGCATAACTCTTGTCCGGTTTGTCGGTACGAGTTGCCTACGGATGATCCTGAGTATGAGAGTAGGGGTCAGGTTCAAGGAGGTCAGGCTCAGGGTAGTGGGGATGGACAGGGGTCGGTGGAGACGGGGAGGAGGTTTAGTATACAGGTGCCTTGGCCGGTTAGGGGACATGATGGTGATGGTTCCGAGCCTGGTTCTGGGTCGGGAGCACCTGGAAGTGGGAGTGGAGCTAATCTTAAGACCAGACGGGAAGATTTGGATTGAGGTTTGTGTCTTGTTTGATTTTTGTGTTGTCTTTGTGAGACTAGACTACTTGCTGTTTTATGGGATTGTGAAAGGTTTCAAAATTATTTACGGGGTGTTGTTTTATCGATGCCATATATTTAAGCTTGAAGTTTAGTTTTCGTGGTAGGCATCTATCTGTTTTGCAAGAGTGAAGCTCAAAATGTGTCTGCTTGATCAAGAAAGTTTAATCTGTTTTTTTTTTTCAGTTCCTGACTTGCTCGTACTGCTCCTCGCTGTTAGTAATATATATATCCTTGCTTATTTGATTCTTCGGGTTTCTGAGTAATGCGCTAACTTTGGATGTTGAGATAATGTGAAGAAACTTTTTTTGTCTTCTGCTTAACCTAAGAAACAAAAACGGTGCTGCTGAAAGTAATTAGATTAGGTTACTTTAAGGTCTTGTAGATCTGATTTCTGTGCTTTAATATGGAAATTTTGTGCGTTGTAAATTTAGAATTTTCATGTGGATAGAAGATACCATGTAGGGGGTGTAGTCTCTCACTGTCACTGGCTTGGCATGGTGATGATGGGATATTGATTGTGCTGGGTAGTTGGATATTATCTATTTCTATCGATGCAATTATGATGGAGAGTAGCAAGTGATTAGTGCGTTGTGCGCATAAGGAAAACATAAAAGTATCATAAACTGCATGATATCTAGTCAAATAAGAGTCCAATATTAGCATACATATTGGACTCGATAGACGTATTATTCATGGAGAGATTAGTAGGTTTATACATGGAGATACAACTATTTACGAGCATTGAGCAATATTGTTGTTATTTGAGTTATCATTTGAGGATTTGGCTAATCCATTAGTGCAGTTGTTAATAGTTATCATCCTTCAGGTTTGGACCTTTTTTTATGGTCATATTTTTGAAATCACTTGCATGTTGACTTTGTCCTAAAGCTTTGCTAGTTTCGTTTGCGGCGCAGTATCCCTTGGAGATTGGATGTGCACAAGTTCTCTGGGAAAAAAAAAGGTGACATTGAGGTTTTACCATATTTTGTACATTTACCAAACAAAGAAAAGTATGTTCTTGTCTGTTCCTTTTTGGGATTATATGATACGATTGTGAGTTAAAAGAAAAATGGCAATATTTCATTCAAGTGCTATTTTGTTATGTAAAATCGAGATCCCTATACACTATTTTGATTCATTCATCAAATTCTAAACATGTATGACATGCAAAATTGGGATACAAGACTGAAAATGTATAGTGGCAGACAAAGTTGATTGATAAACACCTAAAAAGTAAAAACAGACCTTTGTGATGTGTTTTGTGACCTTCGTATCAAACCACTTTACTGCTTTTTGTTTTAAAGATTCTTATATTACACAGTCGCAAATTTGCAGCATTTTTCGCATTGTCTTTTTTCAGTTTTTCATCTTATAACACCGTTGAGATATTTATGTTGCATGCAATGTATAATGCTATAATGTATTGTTCTCAAAAAAGAAAAAAATTGCAAAACTAAATGGTAAACAATTAAAGGTCGCTGATGTTAATAACTACTCCTTCAAAAATCAAAATAAATACATACCGAAAAGTTTACAAAAGCATAGCGAATGTTTCTCAAAAGAATTTGAGTCTTTGAGAGATGAGTCGTATCTGTGTTATTCAAATTAAGAACATTTAAAGAGGCAAATATCCGCATTAATTCAATCTGTAATTGTTTAAAATTGAAACATCAGTTAACACTTAACAGAAAACACACAAAGAGGACATAATCGTCATTTCAGAACATGTGAGGTGCTGAAAATTCACCTTTTTCAAAATTCAGTTGGTGGCAAAAACCTAAGACATTCAAACTTGTTTGGATAATATTTTTAATAATAAAAAATATAACTGCTAGTCTTCTGAGTTCAAAAAAGATAAGAAAAAAAAATCAGAAATCAAGGCTCTAAAACAAACAGCAGTCTTCTTTTCCTTTTTCTTTTCTTGTGAAGCAGAGAAAAAGCTGAATCTTTTCACTCGCACTTGTGCAAATTTGAAATCTGTCAAGCAGTCTCCTGCGTTGTTACTTGGAGATTTATGAAGTTAACAGAATCAGAAGTTCCTTTTCTGTGGTGGGTTTTCTGAGTTTAAGATCTATCCTAAGAAAAATTCAAACTTTTTTCTGCTGAGCATCTAATTTTGGAAGGTATTGATTATTAAATCGAATAAATTTGAAAGTTCCTGCGTTCTTTTTGTATTTCTCACTCTTATTTATTTCTACTTAAGTGGAGAAAGTTTGCATCTTTCTTCTGATTGGCTTTTGTCAAGTGAGTCTCTTTTGTATCTCAAGACTTGATTCAATTTGCTTTTGTGTAAAGTTTCTTTATATTTTCCTTTTTTTTTTTTTTGATGTGAGTCTCTTTAATAATCTTCTTCTCAAGCTTTTTTTATTTGTCAACAACTCCTTTCTATGCTGATTGAGGAACTTGAAAACAGTCAAGACAAAAGCATTTCAGTTTATGCTCTAAAGTATGTTAATAAAACTAGATACGTCTTGTTCAGTGTTGACTGGGGTTTCTTCTTGCATACTTCTGTCTGAGCTGATTAGCTTCCTTTTTTCTTGCAGGAAAAAAAAATGTTCCAGAAGGTGAATCCATCCATGCAGTCACTTAAATCTTTGCCGGCAGACTATAGATTTGATGGTTCCAGTATTCCAAGAAAAGGTGGTTTCAGAAATGGGATTAGTCCAAGTGATACTGCCGCTGGGGATAGTGAGGATTCACCATATAGCGGACACGTTGAACAACAGTCTTTAGGCGATGATATGGATACTGATGCTTCTGCAATGCCCTTGCCTCAAAGTGATGAACGCAAGTGGAGTGACACTAGTGCATATGCTGGGAAGAAGGTGCATTTCTAGCTAACTTGAGAACAAACTTATTGCTTCTAGGTAGGTACATATAATGAAATTTTGACAGTTTCCCAACTTTAGATACTGCAATCTTGGATTCAACTTCCAAATGGTAACTGGGAGCTTGGGAAGATATTGTCAACTTCAGGAGCAGAGTCTCTTCTTTCTTTGGCTGAGGGAAAAGTAAGGATTTTTTTTTTGTATTTCTAAGGTAGACATGGGTTTGGATTTCAAGTGTTTGATCAGATACTACTTCCACACTTGATTTAATAGGTTATAAAAGTCATGTCAGATACTCTAGTACCTGCAAATCCTGATATTCTTGATGGAGTGGACGATCTAATGCAACTAAGTTACTTAAATGAGCCATCAGTGTTGTATAACCTCAACTATAGGTACAACCAAGACATGATATATGTAAGTCTTTTCCCCTGAATCTGTTAATCATATGTGTTTCCAGATTTTTCTAACATTTGTTTTTTTCCTTTTATGGTGGTAGACAAAAGCAGGGCCAGTTTTGGTTGCTGTGAATCCTTTCAAGGAGGTTCCTTTATACGGAAATCACTATATCGAAGCATACAGGAAGAGATCAAATGATAGTCCTCATGTGTATGCAATTGCAGATACAGCAATTCGTGAAATGATACGTGGTGAGATTGTGGTTCCTTGTTGGTTAATTATCCAACGATAGCGTTGCAATTCTCACACCATTTTATCTTTTCCATCACAGATGAAGTTAACCAATCTATCATTATCAGGTTAGTAAAATGACTTGTAAAGATGCATTAGTTGTGACACACTAGGACTAGTGTATCTGTTGAATGTAGTTCTTCCAGTTTTGTGTGTTTTGTGGTGTATTCTTATCACAAGATTCTCTTTCTCATCCAGCGGCGAGAGTGGAGCAGGGAAAACTGAGACAGCTAAGATAGCTATGCAATACTTGGCTGCTCTTGGAGGTGGAAGCGGGATTGAATATGAGATACTTAAGACTAATCCCATCTTAGAAGCATTTGGAAATGCAAAAACATTGAGAAATGATAACTCTAGTCGTTTTGTAAGCTCTTCATCATTATGCTTTTTGTACATTTTGATTCTCTCATGTTGTATGTCGAAAGTTTTTTAAGTTTTAGTATGTCTCACAATGTTGTTTTGGTATTGAAATTTACAGGGGAAGCTGATAGAGATTTATTTTAGTGAAACTGGAAAGATATCCGGTGCTCAAGTTCAAACATGTAAGTGTACGCTACTTTACATTGTTTGTTCATTTTCCTTTACAAAAAGCTAACTAAGCCTCTTTTCTTTTTTGTCTGTTCTTCAAATTTTGCAGTTTTACTAGAAAAGGTAGCTTCCTTTAGATGTTTTTTCCTACTTCAGTACTTCCATTTTTGAACATGGTTCATTAACATTTACACATTTGTACATTGACACATTTTAACAGTCAAGAGTGGTCCAATGTGCTCAAGGGGAAAGGTCATATCATATATTTTACCAACTCTGTGCTGGGGCTTCACCTGCACTTAAAGGTATTGTCAGGATAAAAGAGTCTTTAAGAACCATCTGACCTAATTATAGATGATAAAGACTATAAATTGTCTTATGTAGGTTTTAGTTTGAGAATTTGATAGACCTGGATTAAATCTGTGTTCTTAATATATCTTTGGTTGCCTCTTCCATAAGTAAAATAAATTTCTGTCAACTATCATTTATACGCAGAGAAGCTAAATCTGAAAAGCGCACATGAGTATAAGTATTTGGGACAGAGTAATTGTTATTCAATCAATGGAATTGACGATGCTGAAAGATTCCATACTGTTAAGGTAATTCTCTCTTCGGTGAGCTACTTTCTAAATTCCTCTTATCTACTCATTTTCGACCATTATTTCTCTATGTATTGAATCTAAAACTCTTTGTTGTTATAGGAAGCTCTGGACATTGTTCATGTTAGTAAAGAAGATCAAGAAAGTGTATTCGCAATGCTTTCTGCAGTATTATGGCTGGGGAATGTTTCCTTCACTGTTATTGACAATGAAAACCACGTTGAGCCCGTAGCAGATGAAAGTAAGTAAGCCTCTTCACTCCCTAACTAGGGATGCCTACTTTACCTGAGTTGAAATATTTTTTCTCTTTTGTGTCCATGAATCCACTAAGCTTCTTTATGCTTGTGAACGTTTTCTTCTTAATTCATGTTTCATCTGGCAGGGAGACTTACCTACGTGCTGTATTGTTTTTTTCTTTCAGGTTTGTCAACTGTTGCTAAATTGATTGGATGCAACATCAATGAGCTTAAGCTAAGTTTATCCAAACGTAACATGAGAGTTGGAAAGGATACCATTGTACAGAAGCTAACACTACCGCAGGTACATTATTACAGCATACATGACATTTGCGTTATTAGTAGACTTTGAGTCCCTCCAAAGATAACGGTTCCATTTTTTATTTGCTCAGTTTTAGTATGCGTGAGAATTCTTGCGTTACTTGACACTTTTTGTTTCGCTGCAATTTTGTTTTTAGGCCATTGATGCAAGGGATGCTTTAGCAAAATCGATTTATTCGTGCCTCTTTGACTGGCTGGTTGAACAGATCAACAAATCTCTTGCAGTAGGAAAGAGGCGAACCGGCAGATCCATCAGCATTCTTGATATCTACGGCTTCGAATCATTTGATGTATGCTTCTGTTCTGTCTCTCTGTGCTTTTCTCCTGAACAAAGTTACAGTTGGTATCTTACATCATTAGACCTACAGTTTGCGATTACATCCATAAACAGTGACTAATATATTAGAATCTTTTTTTTTTGGAAAAATAAATTGTTGACTGTAGTTGAAATAGCGGTGTTATGTCTTTTACTGATCTGCTGAACAACTTCACATTCTTGTGCAGAAAAATAGTTTTGAGCAGTTTTGTATAAATTATGCAAATGAGAGACTGCAGCAACACTTTAACCGTCATCTATTCAAGCTGGAACAAGAGGTATAGTTTCCCCTTTCTGATTGAACTCTACGGGTTCATGTAATGTTTCTTTCTACTGTTTCAGGAATATATCCAGGATGGAATTGACTGGACGAGGGTTGATTTTGAGGACAACCAAGATTGTCTTAGTCTCTTTGAAAAGGTATATATACTAAGAAGAACAATAGAGTTCAACTTTTATTTGTGGAAATGCTTTTAGTCTGAAACATGTTCTTAAGCATTAAGTCACATTGTCTGTGCAGAAACCATTGGGGCTGCTCTCACTTTTGGATGAGGAATCTACATTTCCAAATGGCACAGATTTGACACTCGCAAACAAGCTAAAACAGCATCTACTCTCTAATTCATGTTTCAGAGGAGATCGAGAGAAGCTTTTCACAGTTGTGCATTATGCAGGAGAGGTAATCTAATCTATCTAATCTATCTAATCTATTAAAAGTGAAGTACAAATTAGAATTAACCCTTAGTTTTCCTAAATAATTACAAGTCTATGCCACTAGATTTTTTGTCATTTAATTATATTTCTAAAATAAAATTATGGAATCTTACCAAATATCTAAACTGATAATTTTTAAACGTGATTATAAAAATATCTAAACTGATATTTTTTAAACGTGATTGTAAGAATCTTTTTTAACCAAATATTCTAAGAATAACCTTTCATATTCTCATTGTTCACTAAATCACTTTCCAATATATTAAGCAAAAAGTACATGTTAAATATTCGGTGAACATTAATTTGTTTTCTTAAATTAAATTTGATTTAAATACACTTCATTCACTTTTTCATTAAATCAATGTCAAAAATATATATTTTTATCAGCTTATTTTA
This sequence comes from Raphanus sativus, assembly GCF_000801105.2. Classification (NCBI taxonomy): domain Eukaryota; kingdom Viridiplantae; phylum Streptophyta; class Magnoliopsida; order Brassicales; family Brassicaceae; genus Raphanus; species Raphanus sativus. Next base: position 35,731,812 of record NC_079515.1, on the reverse strand, counting down.
TTGGACTAACAATTAATGGAAATTATAATATCAACTCTTCATTTAAAAAATCTGAACGAGAAAGTAGCACCAAATTTGAACCGAAACTGGATAAATATCCAAACGGATTTACATTATTTAAATTTATATGTTATATTATTTTTATACGTTATATTATTTTTATTTTTAGATTTAGGAAAATTTAAAGTATATATAAATTTTGAAAATTTAAAAAATAATTTAAACGGGTTATCCAAACCTGTAAAGATCCGAATCAAACCGGGACAAAAATTTATAAACAATCGAATACAGCTAGAATCTTTAAACTCAAAAAAACTCAAATCTGAATAGATTTTAATCAAATTCGTGTGAGTATCCAAATATCAACTTCTAACTTAGTCAATGTAAAACGATCAAATATTATAAATATATCATTTAATATAAAAAAAAAATAGAAAATTAGTGCCCGTGCGGGCGCACGGGTCAAGATCTAGTAGCTCTTGAAACCTCAGTCAGTGATACCAATTTATCTTTGGAGATATAGAAGTTTGATAGGAAACATGAATGTATTGTTGGTCATGACTCATGAATGCTTTTTGACAGTGTTTTTTTTTTTTTGCCGAATCAGGTTACATATGAGACAACTGGATTTCTAGAAAAGAACAGAGATTTGTTGCATTTGGATTCTATTCAACTGTTGTCCTCTTGTTCCTGCCACCTTCCTCAAGCGTTTGCTTCTAGCATGCTGATCCAATCTGAAAAACCTGTTGTCGGCCCTTTACACAAAGCAGGTGGTGCTGATTCCCAGCGGTTGAGTGTAGCTACTAAATTTAAGGTAGTGTGTTTTTTGGCCTTAAACACAACACTGATGTTTGCTTCAGTGTTGGTTACCTGTTTGTGCTAAGATTACTTGTCATCATCATATATGGTATTTGATTGTTAATGATCTAACCTGGTTTGTGTGTTTCCAGGGCCAACTCTTCCAATTGATGCAGCGATTAGGAAACACTACACCACATTTCATCCGTTGCATCAAGCCAAATAACGTACAGTCTCCAGGGTTGTATGAGCAAGGGCTTGTCTTACAGCAGCTAAGATGCTGTGGGGTCCTAGAAGTGGTTCGAATTTCACGGTCTGGATTTCCTACAAGAATGTCTCATCAGAAATTTTCCCGAAGGTAACAGTGTCATCAATCATTTAGTAGTTATGCAAGGGACCTTACACTTATATTTGCAGGTATGGTTTCCTTCTGGTGGATAACGTTGCTGATAAAGATCCTCTAAGTGTTTCAGTTGCAATTCTCCATCAGTTTAACATCTTGCCAGAGATGTATCAAGTTGGCTACACAAAGTTGTTTTTCAGAACCGGACAGGTATAATAATAGCTAATCTGCTGATGTCTTTCCTTTAAGAAGAGGCATATGTAATATAGTCTCCATGTGCATTGCAGATTGGAGTTCTTGAAGATACAAGGAACCGTACTCTCCATGGCATTTTACGTGTCCAAAGCTCTTTTAGAGGATACCAAGCACGCTGTCACCTGAAGGAGCTTAGAATGGGAATCTATACTCTCCAGTCATGTATAACTCTCTCTCTCTCTCTTCTCAGTTCATTACCTTGGTCTTGCATCTCAATCTCATTGTCCCACCTCTTTCTCAACAGTTGTTCGTGGAGAGAAAGTAAGAAAAGAGTTTGCTTATTTACAAAGGAGGCATAGAGCTGCTGCTACTATACAAAGCCAAGTTAAAAGCAAGATTGCTAGGAAACAGTATAAGAGCATAACCGAAGCGTCTCTTGTGATACAATCAGGTAAAGAAAGCTTTTGTTGTAGTGTTTAGATGTTGTAGGTGTTTCTCATGAGACTGAGTTAAGTGTAATCTTCTTGCAGCAATTCGTGGTTGGTTGGTTAGAAGATGCTCAGGGGACATTGGATGGCTAAAATCCGGAGGCACCACTAATGAGTTGGGGGAGGTGCTGGTGAAGGCATCAGTACTCTCCGAGCTTCAACGCAGGGTACTTAAAGCGGAAGCTGCAATGCGTGAGAAAGAAGAGGAGAACGACGTTCTTCAACAGAGGCTTCAACAGTACGAGAACAGGTGGTCAGAATACGAGACAAGGATGAAATCAATGGAAGAGATCTGGCAGAAGCAGATGCGGTCATTGCAATCAAGTCTCTCCATAGCAAAGAAAAGCCTAGCGGTTGAGGACTCGGGTAGAAACTCAGATGCATCATCGGTTAATGGAGGCGATGCTACGGATTGGGATTCAGGGAGTAATCAGTTCAAGAGCAAGGGAGGAGGAGGGGGGAGACAACAACAGCAACCTATGAGTGCGGGGCTTAGTGTGATAGGACGGTTAGCAGAGGAGTTCGAAGAGAGAGCTCAAGTGTTTGGTGATGATGCAAAGTTCTTGGTGGAAGTGAAGTCTGGACAGGTGGAAGCAAAGTTGAACCCGGATAGAGAGCTGAGGAGGTTGAAAGAGATGTTTGAGACGTGGAAAAAGGATTATGGAGGGAGGTTGAGGGAAACGAAGATGATACTGAGTAAGCTTGGGAGTGAAGAGAGTAGTGGTTCGATGGAGAAGGTGAAGAGGAAGTGGTGGGGAAGGAGAAATAGCACCAGGTATTGATTGGATACTATTGATGGAAGGTGAAAGACTATTGTTATAGGCAAACTTTAAAGTAGTTAATGATGTTTGCTGAGTAAACTTTGGTCGTTTGCTGGTAAGGATTTGGCGGGTTTTTTTTTCTGGTAAAGAAAGTAGTTAATGATGTTGATTGAGACAAACACATATTTGCCCTTCAGTGTGAAGGATAACTTAATGTTTGTAAATGTCTTGTTTTGTAGCCTTAATATAAACTAGATCTAGACCCGCGCTTTGAAAGCGCGGAATATTTTACGATGAAAAATTTCACTAATAAGTTAACAAATATTTGTTAACTTTTAAAGAGTGTGTATTTAAAATATTTTTGTATTTAAATCAGTGTTTTTAAATTCAACCCGATTGTGATTATACCGGTTAATCGGAGATCTAACAATTCAATTTAATTTTTTAAAATATTCATATTAAAAAGTCACTAAAACCCGAGACTAACCGATTGAACTGATGGATGACCGATATGTAATCTAATTTGATTGAAATTGTAATAGTTTCATAATTTGTAATCTTATAATCCAAATTTTAAAGTTTATTATTTTGTAATTTCTGAACTTATGATGTTTCTACAAAATTTTAAAGAGAAAATGATGGATATAAAATAACTAAGATTAATTATTGTATTGTTTGGAAACATTGATAGTAGTATATAAAATATATTGTTTGGAAATATTGATAGTAGTATAAAGAAATAATTATATTGTTTGGAAACATGAATAGTAGTATAAAGAAAGGAACATTATTGATTTAATGTAGGTTTAACTATAAAGTATAAAGGTTTATTTAATTTAAAAACTTACAAAATAAATGTTAGGTCCAACATAATGTTTCTGTTTTAATAAGATAGATACACAAAGCTAAGTTTTAGCTCTCTCTCTCTCTTTTTTTTTTTTGCTTTTAAGCAACTGGTAAAAGAACTGCTTACGGAAAGATGAACATAATTATTTTTTTGAACATAATTAATTTAAAAGATCGAATTAATGCTGAAGTATGGAAAATATTTATTTATTTCACCAATTTTGCAGATTAATGTTTCTCCTAGATGGAAAACAATAATAAATCAAAATTAGATAGAATGATTTGGTATTTTGGAGATTAGTTGTTTTGTGTTACTTCAGCAAAGCTAATGTTTATTTGGTTTGGTATTTTGGTTGAATGATTGATTCGTGATTTGATAAGCAAAAAAACAAAAATGTTTATTATAGAAACAAGAGAATGCTAAGATGAGTATATAAATGGGTCCATAAATAAAGTAACTTGGCAGAGGATTAAGAGGAATCCAAACATTTTGGTCCGATTAAGGAATAAAATCGATTCACACAACACTTCCAAAAGACAAGGAAGAAATTGAAATGGTGGTGGTGGGGACAACTTGGCGTAATGGAAAACCAAGATTCCCTCATTTTCTTCTTCTTATTAGATTATCCAAATAGAATATTCTTTTACGTAAAAATTGACAAAATATGGTTTTCTTTTGAAAAAATATAAATATACAACCCCAAAATATGGCCTTATTTACACACCGCCAAGACATGTGTTTCTAAGACATATGATGATAACTCGTTTATAAAAATATACGGTATTGAGACTTCAATGTCTTTTATGTTCCACATCCAAGCGGCGGTATGATTGGTTCACACGACATTTTGGGAACATCCTAGATAAAAAAGTCTAATTAATTAATAAACCAACAAGTTTTTATACAAACCTGTAATGAAGTTCTTTTTTCCTGATTCATATTGCATATAAAGTTTTTTTTTTAAAATTGTTTGGGTCAGACATAAATATTCTGTTTAAAGGTCGCGGACCTCGCGGTATATAAAGGGGATCATACCATCTTCCTCTCCCAAACAAGTCTCTCTCTCTCTCTCTCTCTCTCTCTCTCTCTCTCTCTCTCTCTCTCTCTCTCTTTCCCTCTTCTCTCGGTGTTCTATATCTGCGGTGAGTTTTCTTCTCCCTTTCCTTTCTTCGGTAATTCGCAACATTACTCATCATCATCATCATCATCTCTTACCTCCTTCAATTTGTACATTGATTAATCGTATCAATCAAATTCGAATTTTGTTTATTACACCCAATCTATCACGGTTTTCAAATTCCGTGAAAAATGAGTTTTTTTTTTTGGTTTCCGTCGATTTATATACTCGATGCCTGCATAATTGGGCTGCTCGATGCGATTGATTGATTGGGTATTTCTCGTGGTGGGTTAATTTTAGGATTTCCTTTTCAAAAATGTTTCATTTGTTTCCCTCGTAAATCGAAACAATTCAATCTAAAAAATCGTTTTTTTTTCTTTTTATTCTAGAGGTGGGGATCCTCATATTTTAGGGCAAAGAAAGATACTTTTTTTTCGTCTTTTCCTTTGTGTCTACATCATAGGAAAGCTTATGTTTTAATATTTAGCTTCAACCTGTGTAATTAATTAAGACCTTATGTGATTAACGTGAAAAACGGTTTTCTTGCAGAAGAGCAGTTGGTGAAAGAGAGATTTGACTCTTGACAAGTCTTTTACTACTTTGAGGTCGGGCTGTCAAAACTTTGACAGCCCGAGTTACAAGAACCTTCCAGGTAATATTGGACTATTACACGCGTTTTCAACATGTCTGTTTGTTTGTGTTTCTACACATCTACTATCTCAATTCTTATATAACAGTACTCGTTTTCCATTTGGTATTGCTAGATTTGGATTTTAGATTGTGGCCGTCATGGGTTCTCTTTCTGGCATTATTCAACGCCCACTTGTCGCTGCTGCTGCTGTTATCGCCGCTTCTGTCTCCGCGGATGTCTCTGAGAAGTTCTCTTCTCTCAGATCACTAGTACCAGGTTCTGAATCACAGAAGATCGCTGCTTCAGTTCAAAGGTCCTTGTGGGTTTCTCAAATCTCGGACTCCAAGCTCAAAGATCTGTCTTTTGTCTCGAGGATCCCTCTTCCTGTACCAAATGTTGATTTCCTCCTACCTCCTAATCCGAGCTGTAAGCTCTCTCCTTCCGTTACTTCTTTGTCCGCTCTACGTACCGCTTATCAGTCTGCAGAGTTGGCTAAGGCTTGTGCAAAACCAGCGGCATTCACAATCGGAGCCTCGCTTGTGGTTCCTGACGTTTCCTACAAATGGCATTTGCCTGAGACTAGTGCAGTTGATCTGTCTGGTTCCTCGAGTTGTGCCTCGGAGAAGAATAGGACCGTTGTGGTTTTGCTTGGATGGCTTGGGTCGAAGCAGAAGCATCTGAAGAAGTATGCAGATTGGTATACTTCGAGAGGTTACCATGTCATCACGTTTACTCTCCCCATGAACGAGATTATGAGCTATCAAGTTGGAGGAAAAGCTGAGAAGAACGTCGAGTCGCTCGTTAACCACTTGGCTGATTGGTTGGATGAAGAGCAGCAACAGAAAAATCTCGTCTTTCACACCTTCAGCAACACAGGATGGTTAACGTGAGTTCTATATCTCTGTGGTCTTTTCATGTGGCGGTTTCATCACATCTCACTCGGTGGAATTTTCCATGTTTACAGCTATGGAGCAATTTTGGAGAAGTTTCAGAAGCAAGATTCTTCTTTGATGGGAAGTGTTAAAGGTTGCATAGTGGACTCAGCTCCTGTCGCCGCTGCTGATCCTACGGTAAGTGATGGTTCTTGCATTTGTAGCGCTATGTTATAATGGTCATTTGTTAAACGCTGATCCTATTGAACTTATTGGCTTGTGAAAACAGGTATGGGCATCAGGTTTCTCAGCTGCGTTTTTAAAGAAAAACAGTGTAGCCACTAAAGGATCAGCAAGCTCATCAGAGCCTAAACCCGCTGCAACAGAAACAGCTTTGCTTTTGGTTCTTGAGAAGTTCTTCGGAGTGATTCTTAACCTTCCCAAAGTAAAAAGGTACACAAAAGCTCACACACACACACACACACACACACACACACACACACACACACACACACACACACCTTTCATCACATTTGACAAACTGAACTCTGTTTTTATTGTTACAGGAGACTGGCAGATGTTGTAGACACTTTATCTTCATCACAACCAAGATGTCCGCAGCTATACATATACAGCTCTGCAGATAGAGTAATACCGGCGGGGCAAGTAGAATCATTCATAGTAGAGCAGAGGAAAGCAGGACAGGAGGTGCGTGCCTGCAACTTCATATCTTCACCTCATGTAGACCATTTCAGGAGTAACCCGGAACTCTATACATCCGAGCTCAACCAGTTCATGGACAACTTTGTCCTTTCTTCCTGCAACAACCATTCTTCATAGCGGCTTCCACAAGTGTTGTTGCTGCTGCTTAACTTATATTGGATCATTTTTAACTCCATACAGAGAAAAAAAGACTGCTCGGATGATTCTTTTGGTTTTGGAATATGGTGTATAGATTGAATTATTACAGTTAACAGATTGTTTCTTCCCTTGTAAAAATGGTTGAGGTTTGTACATTTAGGAGAATGAAGAGATTCAAGAAAAAGTGAATGTTAGGGTGCTGAGACGCCAGTTATTAAAGTATTTTGCTCTTTTCGTAATTTTGAGAATTACAAGGGAGCGCAATCGTATTTTGTTTTAATCATGACACACGCTTGTTAACCAGCAATCGCGTTTGAGACGCGAAATTATAATTGGCGTTTAAAGCGGCGGAGATCGATCTGAGATTTGCGCAGACGTGGAATTCGAACTTCTCATTCTCTCTTTCATCTTCTCCTCTTACGTAACCCTAGCGAAGTCGGAGATTCACCGGTAGATCAATCTTCAATCGCCATTGAAATCGACGGAGGAGAGAGAGCTGGGTGATTACCAGTAAGAGGAGGAACACATAGACAGGGAGATAATGGATTTGGATAAATGGATATCGAAGGTTAAAGAAGAAGGTCAGCATCTCTCAGAGGACGAGCTTCAGCTTCTCTGCGAATACGTACGTACGCCCCATCTTCTTCTCCCTTACTTGCTTTCTAGAGCTTCTTCTGATGTTCTCTAATCTGTACCTTGGACTTGGAATATGATCTCTTTCCTCTGTTAGGTTCATGGATTTAGGGTTTCTTTATTAACCATGTATGTATCAATAGGTAGTTCAATCGATTTTTGTAGTTCGGATACAGGCAGCTTTACGTTTTCGTTTCTCAGAGATTGATTGGTTTATTATATAGTTGCTAAAATGAACACCATGGCTGGCTATAACCAGAAGATGTTTCTGATATGGTTGCAGGTGAAAGAGATTCTGATTGAGGAGTCCAATGTACAGCCTGTCAACAGCCCTGTCACCGTCTGCGGTGACATCCATGGCCAGTTTCATGATCTCATGAAGCTTTTTCAGACCGGTGGTCATGTTCCCGACACCAACTACATATTTATGGTACCATAGTTTTCCCTTTTTCTTTTTTTTTCTTTCTTTTTTCCTGTTAGGGCACAGAATCGATATGAACACATTATTGGGGAAATTTGCAGGGGGACTTCGTTGATAGAGGTTACAACAGCCTTGAAGTCTTCACTATTCTTTTGCTTCTTAAAGCCAGGTAAAGACTTGTTTCTTTAATGTCTCAGGGACCCCCTGTTATCTTGCCTTTGAAAAATGCGCTTGTTTTTACTTTTACTTGTGCTCTTGTCTATTAAGAAACTGTTTTTTTTTTAACAATTATTCATCTTTCTTTGGAAGAGATTGACTCAATAACGCTGCACTCAAAATTGGTTGAAATGAGGAACTAGTTGCTTCTCAGACATCTCTTGTTTCAGACATCTCTTGTTTACTTTAGGTTTTGGAAAGATATCTAGTGAATTTTGTGTTTTTCAACGCATGAGTTTACTTGAGAATGCTGTTTAAAGTGTAGTTTCCTTGCTGTTCTGGAAATACATCTTCTCATTTGGGGGCACTAAATTGTATTTTTTTTAAATTGTAATATGTAGACATCCAGCCAATATTACACTTCTGCGTGGAAATCATGAAAGTAGACAGCTAACGCAGGTATCCATTATTCTACTCCATTTACATCTGTTACTGTTTTCTTTACCCACTTTCTAGGAGGTAAGTAATTTTTGATTATCTTCTCTTTTTCATAGCAGGTTTTTGAAAAGTTGTGATTCTGGTTTTACTTTCATTTTACACTTTTAGCATGACGCTAAGGTACATTCAGTATGTCATTTATAGTATTAAGATTCTCATCCCAATTTTATACTTTTCAGGTGTATGGTTTTTATGACGAATGCCAAAGGAAGTATGGTAACGCTAATGCATGGCGATATTGCACAGATGTTTTTGACTATCTTACCATATCTGCTATTATAGATAGCACTGTAAGTAATTTTTCTTCACCAACTTGGCATTGTCCTTATTTTGCGTAGATGTTCTTTTTTTTTTTTGTTTCCTGGGCTCAACTATGATTTTTCTTTGTGTAGGTTCTATGTGTTCATGGTGGTCTTTCCCCGGATGTGCGGACAATTGATCAGGTTAAATTCTACTTTTATTGCTTTGGCTTGGTTTCTCAGCATGTTACTCGTCCACTCACTTGGATCTTATTGTGGGCTCTAGATAAGACTAGTCGATCGAAATTGTGAAATTCCCCATGAAGGGCCGTTTTGCGATCTTATGTGGAGCGATCCTGAAGATATTGAAACATGGGCTGTTAGTCCTCGTGGAGCTGGTTGGCTTTTCGGATCGAGGGTTACCACTGAGGTATGGTTGTCCTTCTTCAATAGTTGAATCAACACCGTAACTAATAAACCTATTTTCACGTGTCTGATATTTGGTTTTGTCCTCTTGTGCAGTTCAACCACATCAACAAGCTTGATCTAGTATGCCGTGCACACCAGCTGGTACAAGAAGGTCTCAAGTACATGTTCCAAGATAAAGGCCTTGTAACTGTGAGTGTCCTGATTCTTATGACTTGGCCTTTCTTAAGCTGAGTAATTGGAAATATTACTCTGCCTAATGATGTGTGTGCGTGTGCGTTTCATTCTTCTTTGGTGTGAAGGTATGGTCTGCACCTAATTACTGCTACCGATGTGGCAATGTCGCTTCTATATTGATTTTCGATGAAAACATGGTGAGCCATATCTTTATGTCTTTCCTATTGAATAATCTAGTCTTCTCTAGTCATGCATGGTATGGTATCTATGCGACCTTTCTCTCTCAACAAGAGGAGATTCTATGCTACCAGAACAAGTACACATTTCTTGATTTCTTATCTGCTTGTTAGAGTAAAGGTTTAAGGAGAACTATAGAAAGAAAGTTAGACAAGTAAGCCGTGTGTGTGTGTGTTTGCCATGAATTAACAGCATTATATCGTGGTTCATGATTGTCCATGGTTTAGTGATGAAATCCATGTGAATGCTTGTATTACCAGGAAAGGGATGTGAAGTACTTCAACGAGACAGAAGAGAACAATCAAATGAGAGGGCCAAGGACTGGAGTTCCGTATTTCCTGTGATGGAAGTATTTATATTTGCCCCCTACTTCTCCCATCGCTGTGATGATGATGGTGGTGAAGCCATTGCTAGCTACCGTTGACAATATGTTGAGTCTCAAAAAGATAATTTGTAGATATAATATTACCTACCGATGGGGGATTCATTTACTTCCATTAATTTTGTCCACTTGGTAACACTTTCCATGTGAAATTCTAGAGTAAACACTTTGGTAATAGTCTGAAGTAGAGTTTTTTTTGTGCTGCTTCTTTTTGTTTATCTTTGTTTTTTTTTTAAAAGGCTTTTTTTTTTGTTTATCTTTGTTGAGACCCCAATCTTTTCTTATGTATTGTTCACTAACACTGTTTCTTTGCTGTTCTGTTGTTGTGAAGAATGAAGATTATGACACACCAAAAAAAAATGAAGATTATGACACTAACTTTAAAAACAAACTCATTGGACGTTACATATCAATATTCTTGTCCCAGAGCTGTTTTTATCGTTCTTCTTGCTGTGTGGTTAGTAATAGTGGTTACTTAATCTCTTTTTGGTCCTTTAAGATGGTTGATCTAAAATTTGAATGGTAGGGTAACGGATAGGGATAAACGAGCAAAATAAATTCATTAAGCAGAGTCTACTCACGTGGTGAAAATACAAAGCAAAAGGGAAATTATGTAGCACTTCTTCGTCTTAAGACGGTCCTGGACCGGTTTGTTACCCGAATTAGATGTGAGACCGGATAATGAACGGTTTGAGACTAAACCGGGCCGGCACAATTACAAAAGTCACCAAAAACCCAAAAAAGAGGATTGGCTCCCAAACAAATAGAAACTAAACCCTTTGCACTTCCTCATCTTCTTCTTGTTCCCCTACTGTCGCCGCCGTTAAAGGACTTTTTTTTTCAGAGGCGGCGATGGCGGATCTTCTTCCACCTCTTGGGACGGCACAAATCGATGGGAAGACTAAAGTAGATGAGAAAGTTGATTACTCGAATCTCCCTTGCCCTGTTCCTTATGAGGAACTCCACCGTGAAGCTATCAGTTTAGTCTTTCTTATTTATTACCGATCTTGACTTTTTTTCTTGAGCTTATACCTTTATTCAGTTGACGGATAGCTCAGACTGATCTGTGTGGCTTTAGTGCATTGTATTGTCGTCTTTACAGATTTAGGTTCTGTTCTGTCTTGTTTGTATTGGCATGGTTGACTTGGTTCTGTTTCGTTTCTAATTGTTTTTTTTTGTCATATTATGATTGAAAGTTTTTCAATTGGTCCGGATTTGATTCTGTTCGTTGTCTCAAAGGTCTGTCTTAGTAATTCTTTTCAATGCTTGTATTAGAGATTCCGTTCACGGTCTGCCTCCAGTGTTTGTCTTAGCGTCTCTCCTAATGGTTTCTTACTGTTTTTTAATCAGTTTCTAACTGGTTTGATTTGATTATATTACTTGCAGTGTCTTTAAAGGCAGACAATTTTGAGGGTTTGCGCTTCGACTTTTCCAAGGGACTGAATCAAAAGTTTTCTCTTAGCCACAGGTTAGTAAGATTATGTCTTAACAGTTATCATTGGTAAAAGCTTTACATATATTTGAGTTTCTCATTAAGTCTCTATATTGATCTTTTGAAACAGTGTAATGATGGGACCAACAGAAGTTCCTTCTCAGTCACCTGACACGACGATCAAAATTCCAACAGCCCATTATGAGTTTGGTGCCAATTATTTTGATCCAAAGGTACCAATTTTTTTGGTAATTTATTTGTTACATATTCTTTTATGGCTATCAAGAAGAAGATATGAAAAATGATGAGTATAATATGCAGTTGATGCTTATTGGAAGGCTTATGACTGATGGTAGGCTAAACGCAAGAGTTAAAGCTGATTTAACTGATAGGTTGGTCTTAAAGGCGAATGGTCAGGTAAATGCTGCAACTGGATAATAATGTGTTTGATCATCTATGGTGTATCTGAATATTACATTCCTTCATCTTTTTATTTTTTAACTTTCTTTTCCAGCTGTCAAATGAGCCTCATATGTCGCATGCAATGTTCAACTTTGATTACATGGTGAGCAACTTCTTTGTATTTCAACTTTTTTTTATATTCGTTTGATGCACCTTTGCCAGCATTTGTGGTTCATTCATCTGAAGTTTTTTTTGTGTGTCATGTTTGTGTAGGGATCAGACTACAGGGCCCAACTTCAACTTGGGAACAGTGCTTTAATTGGAGCAACCTATATTCAGGTAAAGTGGATAATACTATTGTCCCTTGTTACACCTGCGTTTCTGTTAATCTTTCTGCGTGAAGTCAGATAGTTAGGAAAAAGGGCTAGCCATATTTGAGCTTATGCTCTCCTGCAGTAATGTTTATTCATGTAACTGTAACGAAGTGATGTGACATTAAACGATAGGTGGTACTAATAACGTTGTCTGGGCATGCTTAGCTTTTGTGTCATTAAGAACGTTTGTCTTTTATCTGTCATTTGTCTTTTGATCTGTAATAGTTAAACCAGTTGGTATGGTGCATTGCGATAGATATTGAACTCATTGTATTTTTCTTTTTATGAAATATTGGACAGAGTGTGACACCCCGTCTATCTCTGGGTGGGGAAGTGTTTTGGGCTGGCGTGCCTCGGAAGTCTGGTATAGGTTACGCTGCAAGATACGACACTGATAAAATGGTAATTCTTCTTCTCGTTCATTACTTGTTCCAAGCTAATTGGTGAAAAGCACTAACTATTACCAACAGGTGGCTACTGCGCAAGTTGCTAGCACCGGAACTATAGCTATGAACTATGTTCAGAAGATTTCCGAGAAGGTAATACACCTTTATCATTGATCTCCCTCCCTCCCATTTTTAAATTTGACCTCTGTTTTTTTTTTTATTATTTCTAATGATCAGGTCTCACTCGCCACTGATTTCGCGTACAACTACTTATCAAGAGATGTTGTGGCTAGTGTTGGGTATGACTACATTCTCAGACAGGTAACATAGCCTTTTTTTTTGTATGGATTTGTAATGGAATTGAAAAAAAAAGCACTTTCTTAAATCCTTATTGATTCTTTATAACATGTGTCTCTGTTTCAGTCTCGTGTGCGGGGAAAGATTGATTCAAACGGTGTTGCATCCGCTCTCTTGGAAGAAAGATTGAGTATGGGACTCAATTTTCTCCTATCTGCAGAGGTACGCAGTCTTACTTGTTCTTGTGCTGAGACTTTAACTGAATATTCTCATTCTTTTTAAAAGCTGTTGATTGAGTTTTTATTTGTTTCTTTCACAGCTTGACCATAAGAAGAAGGACTACAAGTTTGGATTCGGTTTAACAGTCGGCTGATAAAAAGGATGATGCTCCACGCAATAAGCCTGGCTCTACACACGCAGCGCAGGGGTTTCATCTTGTGCCGGGATTCAGTTAAATTTGTTGTATTTTAGGCTTTTTGGTCGGGGAACGTTGAGAAGTTAAAACAAAAACAAAGGGACTTTTGTGTTGTTTTTTATGCGGTTTAGGTTTTGTCGTTACTATTTTTTTTTAAAGATCTGGTAAACTTGCCAAGAGGTGTATCATTTACTTTCCATACAAGAAAAAACATTTTTCCTTGTTTACTAAATAATTCCTTCCTTTCATAATACTTATGTTTTTGCTTAGTACACAAAAATTAAAAAAATTGCATTTGTCTAGAAAAATATTTAAAAATATAATTTTAAAATCAGTTAACTAATTATAAAACTGTAAAATGTAATTTGTTAAACAATTTTTAATAAAGATAAAACTAACATTAAAATCTCAAAATTTCATATAAATTAAAACGAAACAGTCATTTTACAACATTATCTATATTGAAAAGGAAGGATTGATAATGTCGTGTGATGTGCATTAGCTAACATTAACAAGTAAATAAATCAAAATTTGGAGGTGAATATTCAAACAAAGTTTTTAAAATTTGATTTATGTTGTAGAAAAAGGTGTTTTATGATTATCTAGAAAAAACTTGAGTTCAAATATTGGGAAATTTGCCCTACAACTAAAAAAAACACAAATACACTATCTAACCAAAAACATCTTCTCTTTTTTTATTTCTCTTTTTATTTCTCTCTAACTTCTCACTAAAAATCTAATTACCTTTTTTTTTTGTTGTTTGGCAAATAAACCCTTAAATATTATTCGAGTAAGAAAAACAATACAAGAACTAGCAGTTCTTAGGCCATCTGCATTGAAGAATCATAGGATGGAGTCACACCATTCTCCACAAAAAATTAAAATAAGAAAATTTGATGAAACTGCGCCGCGCGAAGTTCTTCCCACTGAACCTGCTTCATGACTATTTTGCGGGCCTCACGACACGTGGTAATCCGCGATTGGTTGGATTATTAACTTTTTTTTTTAAACAAACAGAAAAAATAATAGTAATAAAATATACTTTGTGAACCTCTTTTCATAGAGTTCACGCCTTTGTAAGTTTTCTAGATCTTCTCATCAATCTATTTTTATTTGTATTAATTTGAACTTTTTTTAATCTGTGGGCCGAGCAGTAGCCGTTGTGCGTGTTGTTTTCACGTATAAATTAATACAATGGGCCGAAAACATCACAGTGGGCCGAGCAAATGTAAATATTCTTACCTGTTGTTACCATGTCTCTGTCGGAAATGTAATTACCAAATCAGCACACCTGTCGTCGTTGACAGATTCCGAGAAAGACAATAAAAATAAAAAACCCTATGAACAGTCTCCCCCTCTCTCTTTGCCTTCCTTCTTCTCCGATTCTCCTTCTTTGCAGATTAACATCAATGTCTTGCATTGAAGGCTGATTCGATTTCCTAGACCGCTCGAGTGGTGAAGTATCTCGTGATGGATTCTGCTATTGAGATTAGTTCCGGTAGTAGTAGCAGTAGTGGTAGTGGTAGTGATGACGAGGTGTCTGAGCCCACTAGAACCAGGAGCAATACCTCGTGGCTCTATGGTACTATTACTATACTCTCTGCTCTCGTCTGTCTCGGTTAGGTTAAATTTGGTAGCTTTAATGGATTGGAGAGTAATCTAACTTTTTTTCTTTGTGTCTTTGACTTGTAGGTAGTCGTAGCTTCCCTCAAAGAGGTTCCTCTGAGGTTCATACTCAAGCTTCTGGCAGTGGTGCCCCATCTCAGCCTAGAGCCTCGAGAGCTTCTAATGTTTCTGGTGTGGATAATGAGAAGCTGCCTTCTCAACAAGCCTTGAAAAGAACCCTTCCATCTTCTTTTAATCCGCCTCCTGCTCCTTCAAGAAGTGCTCACAGTGTAAGTCATGGCAGCAAGGCGGATGATGCTAGCCCAGCTGTAGGTAACAAGAATCCTACTCAAGCTTCTCGCGGTGGTCCACCGAGTTATCTGCCAAGAGACTCTACAACATTTACACGGAATGATGAGAATGTTGCTAGCTCTAGTGTTTCCGGTGTGAATGATAAGAAGCTGCCTGCTCAACAAGCCTTGAAAAGAACCCTTCCGCCCTCTTTTAATCCATCAATAAACGGGGCGGATTATAGTAGTCCAGCTGCGTCAGCTTTAGGCAACAAGAATACTTTTGGCGAGGGTTACTACCGTGGAGCTCATGCTGAGATTGGAATTCAGCGTGGCGTGAATGGGGTTAGGATCCTGCCTCCATCTATGACGCATGGAGCATCTGCTTCTCCTTTGCATTATGGTGGTCAAAGTGATCCAATTCACAGGGTCGTTGGGATTGTTGAGGACAGGAATTCTGAGAACGATGAGAGGCTCATCTATCAAGCTGCATTACGGGTATTCATCCTAAACTCAGTCTTCTCTTATGGATTGACTTCACCACTTAGCCTTAGCTGCTCTTTAGTGTCCCTTTCCCTTGTACCTGCTTTAGGCTCTTTTGAATCTCTTGATTTTGATTGCAGCAGTGAGTGAATATGGAGCAATAAATGACCCCAAATTTGGCTCTTTTCTTTAGATTAATGGCGCATTATACATTTTTATCTGGTTTCTCATTGATACTTGTGTCATACTATGCTGAATCTACTCAATTTCAGACTGAAGTGTCCAGGTTTATAGTCGTTATCTGCATTTCTTTTCATGTTTGAGAAAGAATGATCTTTTATAGTTCATTGACTGTGTATAGCAGCATTCATTTTCGTGGTGCATTATATATATGTTGGCAGCTTGGTGTTGTTCCATAATCAACCTGATATTAAATTGCATTTTAAGTGCATTTTCTTATAATATAGTATGTTGATCCTGCAGGATTTGAATCAATCCAACAACGAGATGGATCTAAGTCCTGGTACCCTTTCAGTTTCTCTTATGAGGCATCAGGTATTATCATGTTTTAATGTACCATTTAGTGGCCTTTGAATTTGGCGTGTGTACCAAATACTATTGCTTTCAGAAAATCGCACTGGCATGGATGTTTCAGAAGGAAACAAGTAGTTTGCACTGTTCAGGAGGAATATTAGCAGATGATCAGGTCACATATAATTTAATATTTTTGCACATTTATATCTGTGGTTCGGTTTCCCTGAAGCTATGTAAGGTCTATTTTTGCAGGGACTTGGTAAGACAGTCTCGACGATTGCTCTTATCTTGAAGCAAAAGTTTGAGTCACAAATAAAGTCTGAAATTTCAAGCAAGCAAGAGGCTGAAATATTGGACCTGGATGCTGATGATGAGTCAGAAGCTCCAAAGCATGAAAGTGAAAGTGATGTGAAACCAGAGGTCAAGGTTTCAAGCAACAGTGAGACCACGGTTCAGAGTGCTGGTGATAATGATGGGAATGGCAGTTCAGTGAAGGGGAAAGCCAAAGTTGAAGGAGCGAGTACTCTGAAACGGGAATTTAACAGAAAGAGGCCAGCTGCTGGTACATTAATTGTTTGTCCAGCGAGTATTGTGAGGCAGTGGGCAACAGAGCTTGATGAGAAGGTTTCTTATGAATCCAAACTTTCTGTTTTGATCTACCATGGTGGTTGTAGGACCAAAGATCCTGTTGAATTGGCGAGATATGATGTGGTTGTCACAACTTACGCCATTGTGACCAATGAAGTTCCCAAAGAGTCATTGGTGGAGGATGATGAAGATGATGAAAAGGATAACAAAGGTCTCGCCCCTGGCTTCTCTAACTACAAGAAACGTAAAGATGCAGCGGGTACAAGTAAGAAGAGTAAGAAAAGAGGTAGAAAAGGCATGGATGATTCTTCTTTTGACTCTGATTGTGGTGCTCTGTCAAAAGTTGGGTGGCTCAGAGTAGTTCTAGATGAAGCTCAGACAATCAAGAATCATAGAACTCAAGTGGCAAGAGCATGCTGCACTCTTCGAGCCAAAAGGAGGTGGTGTTTGTCTGGAACGCCAATACAAAACACCATTGATGATCTGTATAGTTACTTCAGGTTCCTTAGGTATAATCCATATGCCGTGTACAAGTCATTCTACCATACAATCAAGGTTCCAATTTCCAGAAATTCTCTTAATGGTTACAAGAAGCTTCAAGCTGTTCTAAGGGCTATAATGCTGCGCCGTACCAAAGGTACTCTCACCATCTCTCTATTCTTGTTTGCTTTTCGTAGCTGTGACGGATTTGATGATTTCTGCTGAGTATCTTCTGTTCTGATATACAGAAACATTGCTTGATGGGCAACCAATAATCAATCTACCTCCAAAGAAAATTAATCTGAAAAGGGTGGACTTTTCGGTGGAGGAGCGGTCTTTCTACAAGAAGCTTGAAGCAGAGTCACAATCACAGTTCAAGGTTCTCCTTTTTTTCCCTCCACAATTTATCAGTTCATACTTCGGAATTTTCTTTGGAAATCATTTTCTGAGTGTTTCTTCTGTCAGTGAATCAAACATTAACTCGTGTACTTGTGCCTGATAAGATGATATTTCACATTTTCTGCAGGCATATCAAGCTGCAGGGACTTTGAGCCAAAACTACGCCAATATTCTTTTGATGCTTTTGCGTCTACGCCAAGCTTGTGACCACCCACAACTCGTGAAGGGATATAACTCAGATCCTGTTGGAAAAGAATCAAGAGAAGCAGTTAAAAGACTCCCTAGGGAGGCTCGAATCAATTTGCTCAAACGCTTAGAGTCATTATCTGCCATCTGCAATATCTGTAATGTAAGTGCAGATTCACTTAGGCCTAGGAATAGCGTGTCCTCAGTTTCAGTATTCTCTAGTCCTTAGGCTAGGTCTGATCTCTTATTAAATATTCTGTTACCTGTTTATCTGCAGGATCCACCAGAAAACCCTGTTATTTCGCTCTGTGGCCATGTATTTTGCTATCAGTGTGTTTCAGAACACATCAATGGAGATGAGAACGTTTGCCCTGTTCGGAGATGCAGAGAAGACTTTGGGCGTGATGTTGTGTTCTCTAAATCTGCCCTTAGAAATTCTACCACTAATGATTCAGGCTCTAGTTCTTCACAGAACAAATCATTTTCTCAAAAAAGCGAGTTTAGTTCATCAAAAATCCAAGCTGTCCTGGATATTCTGCAGTCGCTCTCCAAACAAGGCAGACGAAACTCAGCACAGCATGGTCGAAACCCTTCTTCCTCACAGCCACATGAAGATGACGACGATGTAACCATTGTAGAGCCAACGACTCTTCACTCGTCTTCACCTAGCCAGGGACCAATAAAGACGATAGTGTTCTCTCAGTGGACCGGTATGCTTGACTTGGTTGAGGCGAGTTTTGTTGAAAATGGTATAGAATTCAGAAGATTAGATGGTACAATGAGTCTTGCAGCAAGAGACAGGGCTGTAAAAGAATTCAGCAAAGTTCCACGTGTAAGTGATGTGCATACATCTAC